>NC_083427.1:1209437-1509437 GCF_020745735.1 Hemiscyllium ocellatum
CCATCAGTAGAACAAGTGTGGATCTCACCTCAAGGTTAAATATGATGCTGACATTACAACATGATGTTCTGATACAATAAATGATTTTTTGGGTATTATTTGAGAGTAAGCGATTGTAACATGACATCACCGAAACAATGTAGCCATCTATATGCAAAAAGTAAGTCTTAATTTGTAATTTAGGCAGACAGCCTTCTCCACCAGTCATCAGTCTACACTACTCTGCAACTGAAGAACAGAGGGCAAACGGATTTCTTCAGCTGATTTGTCTCATCACTGGATACTATCCTGAAGGAACTGTAGTGACCTGGCAGAAGAACGGAAATACCTTAAATTCTGGCTTTACAACTACATCTCCAACGAAAACAGCGACCAGTGATTTTAGCTCTACAAGTTTGCTTAAAGTGTCCCTGCAGGAATGGAACAGCGGCTCTGTGTACATCTGTCAAGTTTCTCATTCTGCTTCCAACAGTAACCAGAGAAAAGAAATTAGTTCAACATCGGGTAAGAAAACTAAAAAACTCACAGACTCACATTCATAAACGTAATCAGTTTTGTAATAAATATTAGACAAGATGGAAAATTATTTTGTTGGGTTATTACTGAATGAAACATTCTTGAATTAGTTGCAGTGAGTAATATCAATAGGAATTTGTAGTCCAGAGAAATGTTACAGCAAAGATAAGTCGAAATGAAACAGGTACCTAAACCCGCTCTTTCAAAAAAACAGTGGAGAATAACATCAGAAATTATTTCCCTTGCTCTGTATAGGTCTGACTGAAATAACCAAACTTTTAGATTAGATTAGATTAGACTAGACTAGACTAGACTTACAGTGTGGAAACAGGCCCTTTGGCCCAACAAGTCCACACGACCCACCGAAGCGCAACCCACCCATACCCCTTACCTAACACTACGGGGAATTAGCATGGCCAATTCACCTGACCCACACATCTTTGGACTGTGGGAGGAAACCGGAGCACCCGGAGGAAACCCACGCAGACACGGGGAGAATGTGCAAACTCCACACAGTCAGTCGCCTGAGGCGGGAATGAACCCAGGTCCCTGGCGCTGTGAGGCAGCAGTGCTAACCACTGTGCCACCGTGCTGCCGTGAGCAAACCTCTTAATTGACAAGTTTAGGCAGAGTTTCTGGATATTCTCAGAATTAAAAATTCTTTTGCAACGTGTAATCCCCCCGCTTTGCTTATTTTCCAAATCAATTCAGAGCAGCAAAATAAAGTTTTGACAATGCACACACTTCATTACAAAGGAATCATTTTCAACAATGCGTATTTGTAAAGCTGTCGCTAGTGAGGATTTAGTATTGTCTGTTGCTGATTGCTGCCACGCAATTGTAGATAGGATGTATTGGGGGGACAATGTTCAGAGTAGCTAAGTAGAGAGATAAGGTGTCTGGTGGAAAGAGATAGAAATTTGTTATTGGAAGGGGTTCTACAGAATGTTTATTTGGAACATTTATTATATAGATCATCATTTAGACAGGACTTTAAAATACCTATCGGTGATAATGATCTCATTGACCTTCTGTGCTTAAAATGCATCGACTGTCACGATGTGGTAAATTTTCTCTGTCTCTACCTGTCTACCTTGCTCTAGAACTCCTGTTTTATTCCTGTCAGTTTTTTTCCTCTGTCTTTGTCTATCTATCTGTCTGTCTCTGCTTCCTCTGATCGCTGTCGTTCTGTCACTTCATCTTTGTTTTCACTGATCATGTGTCTATGTCTCGGTTTCTATGTACCTCTACGTCTCGGAATTATTTCTACTTTCGTCTTCTTGTTTCTGCAAGTTGGAATCATTTTTCGTGCATCAATTACTGTTGCTCCTTTTGCTTCTCTTAGGATTTGCACCTGTAGGTGTCCAATCCTCTATTTCTTATCTTCTTTCCCTCTAGCCTCTCCGTCCGTCTCTGGCTAGCTTCTCTGATCTGTCATCTCAAGCTCCCATTCACTAGCTTTATATCTCTATATCTATACCTGACTCACAGTTTGTCTGTCTCTGAATCTGTCTCTATGAATGCTCACTTCACGGACCCACACGAAACACTTCATTTATCCAAATCTTTCTCTGACTTTCCTTATTGCTTGCTCTGTTTCTTAATTCTATTGGCAGAAGCAAATGATGCAAACCAACAAACCTGAAAAGATGCAATGGCGCTTCATATTTGTTGTGTGTGCATATACATGTGTGTGTGGATATATATATGTGTGTGTGTGTATATATACACACACACACACAAGCATTAACACACAAACAAACACAAGACTCATGAGAAAGAGAGAAAGAGGGAGAGAGATGGTTGCATTTTTCATCCCTTCCTTGTTCACTGATTTTGACATTCTTGTTGCACGCCTGGTCACATTATTGAATCAGGGACCAGAATCTGAATCTCTGATTTCTCTCTGACAGAGATAGCTGTATTATTAAGGGAGCCATTGGTTGAAGAAATCTGGATCAATAAAAGTGCCATTCTGGTTTGCGAAGTGCATTCAACAGTTGCCAGTCAGGTAGTTATCTCTTGGATGGTGGATGGAAAGGTGCGGAATGAAGGCGTTCAAATTGAAGCAGCGAACAGAAACCAATATGTGACAATCAGCCGCTTGACTAGCACTGTGGACGAGTGGCAGAGTGGGGTGGAATACACATGTTCTGCAAAACAGGATCAATCATCACCCGCAGTATCAAAACGAACAAGAATGGCAAGAGGTTGGTGACAAGAACTATGTATTTGTACATGTCATTTTATGAGCGAGGAAATACTAAAAATGTATGTACTTCTATTACAGTTAAATCAATGAAGCCATATATCCGCCTCCTGCCTCCATCACCAGAAGAAATTCAGAACAGCAGCTCTGCTACTCTCACATGTTTGCTGAGAGGATTCTATCCTGACAAAATACGCGTTTTCTGGGAGAAAGATGGAGCTTCTGTCAACGAGAACATCACCAATTTCCCCACTGCTCTGGAACAGGACCTGACCTACAGCGCACGGAGCCTCCTCATTTTACCTGCAGCAGAATGGAAGAGTGGCGCAAAATACACCTGTACTGCCTCGCATCCACCTTCACAGTCCACTGTGAAAAGGGTCATCAGGAGCCCGAAAGGTAAGGACAGTGTTCTAGCAACCATGGTCAACATTAACACTTTGTGTTAAATATCAACAGAACATGAAATCTTAACTAAACATTCTAAGGTTCCAGCAATTTTAAAATACACAAGATCTTTTGGAATGAAACACCTTTAGCACACTGCACATGGCTATGAGGTAAACAGGAGAAGCAATACCATCCAACAAGCGCATGGTCTCAAGGAGTGTGAAGCCCGGTGATATTAAAAAAGGAAGGAACCTCCTGTGGCGCATTGCCCTCTTGTGGCATCCTGGACCAAGATGCTTGTGTTTACTTGCCACCTCCTCCAGAGTTGTGTGTTGAGTTATCTGAACAGGTTGACGAGAAAAATAGGTTAACTAAAAACTTATGTTAAGAGAAAGGGCTGAAACACAAGATTAATGTTTGAAGGCGTGTTGTCTTTCGAGAACAATGAAATTTGTTGAGAGGATGATTGTGTCGAAATGATTTTATGTTTTGCTTGCTTCTGTCACTGCTTCATGCTCCTCCTTTGATACCAGCTCGAGCGGTTGCTGACAGTCAACTGAAAGGTACTTAGAAATGCAAACATTTCTCGACGAGTAGAATTCATGCACATGAATTAACGTGTGCATTGGAAGGATTATATTATTCAGCCCTTTGACCATGGAGGTCACATGGAGGGCAGTGACAATGGATGTTGTAGATTACCGATGGACAGAGGTAAGATGCAGCCCTGGATTGTGGGTGCCAAGTGGAATTTAATGCGGAAAGCTGTGAGGTGGTTCACTCTGGAAATAGTTAAATGAGTCAAGTGTTCAAGGGGCACATGGTGAGATTTTTGGTGGTGCAGATGAGCAGAGGGATCTCAATGTCCATGTGCAGAGATCCTTGGAAGTTGCCACCCATGTTGATGGAGTTATTAAGAAGACTTACGCTATTTTAGTTTTGATTGGTAGAGGGAATGAGTTTCGGAACCATGAGTTCATGTTGCCTCTATGAAAAACTCTGGTGCGGCCACAGTTGGAATATTGCGTACAGTTCTCGTCACCACACTATAGGAAGGATTTGGAAGTTTTGGAAAGGGTTCAAAGGAGATTTACTGGGATGCTGCCTGATACCTCTTATGAGGAAATGCTGATGGACTTGAGAGTGTTTTCGTCAGAGTGAAGAAGTTTGGGATGTGACTTCATTGAGATATATAAGATAGTCAGAGGCTTAGATAGGGTGGACAATGAGAGCCTTTATCTTCGATTGGCCATGGACAGCACGCAGAGACATAGCTTTAAATTAAGTGTGATAGACATGGAGGTAGTTCCTTTCCTCACAGAGTAGTAGGGGCATGGAACGCATTGCCTGCTACAGTACTTGACTCGCAAACTTGAAGGGCATTGACATGGTCATTGGATATGGATATGGACGAGAATGGCATAGGGTCGGTTAGATTGGCTTCAGGGTAGTTTTACAGGTCGGGGAAGCATCGAGGCCCGAAGGGCTTATACTGTGTTGTAATGTTCCATTTTCTAGATGATTAATTTTATTCTGATCAGTTTTTATTTAAAATTCCATTCCCGCCTCTATCACTAAATTGTATTAGCTGAAAGGTTTTGAAAAAGCAAGACTATTTGGATGGAACATAAAATATGAACCACCTATTGAGGAAGAAATGGTAATAGAGCGCGACTGAACTCAGGTTGCGAATCGACAAATTCATGTTAACAGTCTGCTTGATTGAACAGAGATACAGCAGAAGAGATGAACTCAGGACAGCCAGAGGAAAAGCAAGGATTTGTAGTGAAGAGTTTGGAATGCGAGACAGTAATATTAATCAACAAGGGAGTAGTTTTTGCAATATTCTCCCGCCCAGACAACCTGACCGAGGCAATGACATAACAGAGGAACTGCATAAGCTTTGCAATATGCGCACAAAATAGAATTATGCCGTTCGAACTATAGAATAGACATGGAGCATCATTCCTCACAAATATTATTGAAACTTTCAGAGATAACCCGATCTGTGAATTTTGTAATTGTACTAAAATTTAAGGTAACAATACAAACAGAACATTCAAGAACCTTCTTTTCATTTGTACTTTACGTTATGCACTAAGAAAGTAACTGTTATTGTACTAAGAGCAACCATTTTTCCTTTAGCAATCTAGGAGCATGCTTTCCCCTACGTTATGCATTCCTTTAAAATTATCACGATTCTGAACAAGTGTTAGTTTTGTCTATTCCCAACACCAGAGTTGAGAACTGAAAGACATGTGCTCACAATATTTTAGATTTCTTCACTTAACACTCTTCAAAGATGAGTAATATGAAAAACATCTCTTGAATGGGTCCTTGACTGAAACTGAATCATGCAGCAAGTATCTTTTATTTTCAAATAAAAACCTGCCGAGGAAATAGGCAGCAAAATCAGTTGAAAGGATGCAATCAATAAAAATGCAGTTTGATACCAATTTCTCAATTTCTCCATGAGTTTTTCTGACACAGAGCAAATAATGTTAGCTCATGTACAGCGGCCACATATGATATGTGTTTGCTCGTCTGGGATTGGATTCCGATAAATGCAGTTCATGTGGCAGCAATTGTCTTCTGACATTGGTAACTGCAATAGGTGAAAATGTGCAGCACTCGAATGGAGACATTAGGCCTCAGTATACCCAAGGCAGAGCAGTTTCCAAATTGTTCAAGATTATATCGGAAATATTACTGAAGGCTTATCCATAATATTCAGAGTGAATGCAACCAATACGAAAAGGAGGACACAGCATCTGATTAACTAAGCCTAAACGGTCTCAGAAAACAGATAACAGATCGCAGTAAGTAAAACTATTTCCAACTCTAGTAGTGTTTTGGAATTGATTTCGATATCGCGGCCTGAAAACATGCATTCTTTTCTGTTTCGAGGTGATTGCCGTCAGACAGATATTGTGGTCCATCTACTGAAACCTCCGTTCCAAGAGATTTGGACGCAAAAGACAGCGACCATTGTGTGTGAAATTGTTTACAGCAACTTAGAAAACATCAACGTTTTCTGGCAGGTGAATGGGGCTGAAAGAACAAAAGGAGTCAAGACAGAAAATCCTGTTTGGAACGGAAGTAAATTCACCATTTTGAGCAAACTTAAAGTCATTGCGTCAGAGTGGGACAGCGGTGCTGAATATGTTTGCTTGGTAGAAGACAGTGAATTACCAACACCAGAGAAAGCTTCTCTCAAAAAGAAAATTGGTAAGTCGGGATAGTACTGCAATAACAACAAAATAGAATTGATTTCGGAAGTCTGAAATGAAAAAAAAAATATTTCGAAGAAACAGAGCAGGAATGGCAGAATCTATGGAGAGAAGAATAGGGTGAACGTTTCCAGTCCAGTATGTAACTTCCTAAAAATAGTAATTTATAATATTTTGATATAAGCCTGACTCATACAGTAGTTGAATGGAATAAAAAATCCTGTCAAACCATTAATGCGTTCCAGTAAATTCCCCCTAAGTCAGCAGCAGAAAGTGGCTCACTGGTTTGCACTGCTGCCTCAAGGCACAGGTTCAAATCGAACTCTGTGTAGAGGGTTCCCAAGTTCACGTGGGCTTCCATTGCGAGCTCCAGTTCTCGTCGACTATGTGCAAGTTAGATGGAATGGCAATGGGGTACGTGCTTTTGTCGGAGTGGGTCTTGGAGGGATGCTCTTTGGCGTTTGGGTAGGGACTTGTTGGGCCGAATGGCTTGTTAAAACGTTATGAGGAAATCATGGAAAGCCAATAGCCGTGGCTTCTTCTTTACTGAAAATGAGCGTGAAGAACTGTAAGTGGATGAATCATTTGCACTCCACGAATAGCAATCTTTACAAAATGTATGATTGGCCCCAAGATTTAAACCAGCAAAGTAGGGGACATGAAATGCTGTAGCATTCAGAAATATTTGCATAGTCTGACAGATTGGAAATAATTTATAAACTATATGCATTACTAGCAATGAAATTCTAATGCAGATGTAAGATGGTCTCAGCTAAACAAACATCACTCTCTTTGCAGACGACCAAATGCGTCTTCCTCAGGTTTATCTCCTGCAGCCATCGACAGACGAGATTGACGCTGAGAATTCAGCGACCCTGATGTGTCTCGTCACCAGCTTTTACCCAGCTGAGATCTACATTGGCTGGATGGCCAATGACACCCTTTTGGATACCGGGTACCGAACCCAATTGGATAGCCAGGCGGGGAATGGTTCCAACTTCGTGACCAGCAGGTTGAGAGTCACAGCGGCGGAATGGAACAATGACACCACTTACTCCTGCTTAGTGGGACACCCATCCCTCAGCCGGGAGTTAATCAGAAGTACAAACAAATCTCATGGTAAACCGACAGCAGTCAATGTTTCAGTCGTACTAAGCGATATTGTTAAAACCTGCACATAACTTGCAGTGATTGACGAACTGTTTTCCATAGATAGGTTCATGTTACTATGGTAATAACTGTTAGAGTAACTGTTTAAGCATTTTCAATTCATTGCATGCATCAGTCACATTTAAGATCAGTGATCACTTTTGTCAAAAAGAAAGTAGCCACTATTCCAAATTGCATCTGTTGGTAAAAGATAATTAAGCTTAGACTCTGAAACGCAAGGAAAGGCTTGTCTTGTAAGTCTGATCGTTCTGACGATCGCTTGAAACGTTCCATCCTGCTACGGCAGGAAAAATAAACCATGTTTAAGTCTGTATGTGGCTCCGATGGTTGTAATAAATGCAGAATGGAAATACTTTGACTTACTTATTCTTGGTTTGCATGTATAGTACTTCCAGAAAGATGATTTTGACCTTGATTGAAATGTGCGTGATACCCACTTGTGAGAAGCCAGCACTGCTGCTTGTTTACACGTGCAGACCTTTAGAGCCACTCGGCATCACTCTGAGTAAACCACACTTATCCTCACCATTTTTGACTGCACTCCTCCATCATGCAGAGCCAATGGGGTATCGCGTGGTAAAATAAAATGATTGAAGATATCGTGGTGTCAACTTGTTCAGTGTGTGAATCAGTTCTCCTCATTGCCCTTACCTTCATGTAGCCAGTCTTGGCAAGTACTCTACGTCCAGTCGTGACGTCCAGTCATTGTCTGTCGTATTTGTGTTGCATTTTCACAAGGATCCATGCTTGAGTCCTCATATAGAGCAGTCTACAAGCATTCCATCACAGATATCATCCGAACAAGCTCAGCCTCCACTTCGACACTGATATCACATAATTCTCTCTAACAACCGTATATTTCTCCTCTGTGTTTGACTAATACATCCTCAGACGTGACATAAAATCAAACAATGCAGAAGCCAAACTCATTGTCCTCTGTTTTGTCGTCAACTCAGGTTCGTCACTCTGTGGTGACAGTTGTTTTCTTTTCTGACTTGAAATTCGACATAAATGGAACATCTAAGTCCATCAATCATCCCAACAGAAGACTGCCATTTTTCTGGTTTGTCTGCATTCACCAAAACCATATGATTCAAACTGACTGTTTCACCCATTCGTTGTCTGCTATGTATCATTCACTCTCTATAGTCTTAAATTTACACCAAACTGAAATACCAGGTATGTGAATTCGCAGCATTTCCCATTTACCCAACACGACTGAACTTTTCAACCATGTCTATTAATGCTTCCCGTGCAAAACGCTTCCTCACTTATCAAAATAACATGCAGTGAGTCAAATTCGTGTTTGGATACCCTTACCTTCATTTAACCAGTCTTTCCATATATTCCATAGTACATAGAATATAGAACATAGAACAATACAGTGCAAAACAAACCTTTCGGCCCGAAATGTTGCACTGACCTATGGACTTTTCTCAGCTCGTCCCCCTACACTATCCCAAAATCATCCACGAGTTTATCTAAGGATTGTTTAAATCTCCCTATTGTGGATGAGTTGACTACCTTAGCAAGTAGGGAATTCCGCGCCCTTACCAGTCTCTGTGTACATCTTTCCTCTGACATCAATCTTAAATCTATCACCCATTAATTTGTAGTTATAATACATTTATCATTCTGATACAGTATGATGAATTTCACTCGTACAGCATCATTACTGCGTCAGTGTAAGAATCGTTGCATTCAACGTCACCCATGTAGAAACTCCACACTAACCCTAAATATTAGCAGGCGAAGTCAGAGTCCACCTGGACAATGAAAGCATCCATTTGAAGTATTATATGTGGATGCAAATCCATTATCAATCAGCTGATTCTATCGTTGGTGTAATAGCGTTATGTCATTTCCTACCTGTGCACCAAACAGACCATTTTCCATGTATCAGTAGGTCTCCCAGCATCTGTGAAGAGAAAGCATTATTATTTTGTTCACGTGACCTTCATTAAAACCAACGAGGAAGGGTCACTCGAAACGAAACGTTATCTCTGAGTTTTCTCCACCGATGCTGACAGTTCGATTGGTGTATAAATAGGTAGGATTTATAAGGATATGGGTCAAGTGCTGGCAGGCGGGACTAGATTGTGTTGGGATATCTGGTTGGCGTGGACGGCTTGGACCAAAGGGTCTGCTTCCGTGCTGTACATCTCTATGACTCTATGACTGTAAGTCATAAGTCCTTCGAGCAATTTTTGCTTTTGTTTCTGATTTGCAAGATCGACAGCTTCTTTTTCCTTTTTTATGTAAAGTGTCATGGCTGAAATATTGCACACAATAAGCAGAAACCAATGCAGCAATCTGGGGAGTTGGTTGGCAGACTTGTGTCTAGTTTCAACTGCATCTACGATGCCTCTTCTCCAAAAAAAAACTACATTTTAACATGGGAGGAAAAAATCTTTAGCAAAACATTTGCAACATTCCGAATCTGCAAGGCACAAATTTCACATTGGCTATTCTGATTCGAAGTTTTTCGTGAGGTTATGTGTTCTGATTAGTTTATGAGGGAGGAATGCAAAGGATTGTGGTTCTGAAATGTATGCATGAACACGAAAGCCTGCACCATTGGTCAGGTGTAAGATAGCACGCTCAGGTAACCTGCTTTGGTAAACATACATGTCTGAACAGCTGTTCATGAATATGATGACATTTTTTGACATTCAGCAGTTTTCGCAGTTTCAGGACATGCGATACTTATTCTCAGTAGATTGTATCTCCACATGTGACACTCTGCTTTGCTCTTCAATGTGACATAACTCCATGTTGAAAGGCATATCTGTGCGTGGATAGATCTGTTCAACGTGATGTGACAACTGTTCATGCTGGATTGGTGATTGGAGAGTTCATTTTCAATTGTCTGTTCTGTGTATCTGTACATGAGGCTGTCTCTGAGTGGGAAAATTTCAAAACAAGTTTTGTTTTTGATGAGTTTCCCCGTGGTAGGCAATTACACAAAATATTGAGGCATGGGATTGAGCGTGCTTTCACGGTTTGGATCAAAAATTGGCTAGCTGAAAGAAAAAGGTGGTGTTTGATGGGAAATATTCTTCTTGGAGTTCAGTTACTTGTGGTGTACTGCAAGAATATGATTGGGGTCCACTGCTGTTTGTCGTTCTGATATATAACCTAGATGCGGCACAGAAGGATGGCTTAGTAAATTTGTGGCTGACACTAAGTTCGGTAGACTTGTGGATGGTGCCGAAGGACCTTGTGGATAACAGAGAGACATAGATAAACTATAGAGCTGTGCTCAGATGCGACAAATGGAGTTTAATGCGGGAAGGTGTGACGTAATTGACTTTGGAAAGAATAGAAGGAATAAAGAGCACTGGGCTAACAGTAAGATTCTTGGTTGTGGAGAGGAGCAGAGAGATCTCAGTGTCCATGTACGTAGATACTTGAAAGTTGCCACCCATTTTGATTGGGTTGTTATAAGGCATACAGTGTGTTAGATTTATTATTTTGTGTTTCAGAGTCACACGGTCATGCTGTAGTTGTGAAAAACTCTGGAGTGGCCGCAATTGGAGTATTTTGTACAGTTCTAGTAACTGCATTATAGGAAGGATGAGGTAGCTTTGGGAAGGGTTCAGACGATATATACTATGACTTTGCCCGGTTTGGAAATGAGACCTCATGAGCAAAGTCTGACCGACTTGAGGCTGTTTTCATGAGAGAGAAATAGGTTGGAGGTGACTTAATTGAGACATACAAGATAATCAGAGAGTTAGATAAGGTGGACAGTGAGAGCGTTTTTCCTCGGATAGCAATGGCTCCCTCGAGAGGACATAGCTTTAAATTGCGGGATGATAGTTTTTGGACAGTTGTCTGAGGTAGTTGCTTTACTCAGAAAATAATAGGGGATTGAACGCACTGCCTGCAAGAATAGCAGACTCGCCAACTTAATGACACTTAAATGGTCATTGGCTCGGCATATGGACGAGAATTGAATAATATAGGTTAGATATACTTCAAATTGATTTCACAGGTCGGTGCTGCATTGATGGGTCTGTACTGCTCTATAATCTTCTATGTTCTGTGTTCTTTTTGGGATATGGTTCTGCAGTGGCTGTTTTGTTGTATATTAGAAAGACTGTGCTGTATGATGTCCAGCTATTCCGTACTGGTGGGAGTGTCAGTAACTAGAGCAGATTCATCAGGTCATGTAATGGGGTATCTATCCATGTCAGAAACTACCTTTGAATTGAAAAATGCTGCTGCTACTAACATAGAATCTCTACATGTACAACCTTGCGTGACATGATGAAAATACAAACAGCGAAGCCGTTTGTGTGGCATCTGTTCATGCTAAAAAAAACCCTCATTTACTGAGGGTTCCATGGCATTACATGTTGGTTAGTTGTTGAAATGTGTTAGCCACCATTCTATGTCAGCTATTTGAAGCATCCGGTTTCGATAGACAGAACTGAAATAAAGTTTGGGAATTGCCTTCTCTCTACTTCTCAATTTCACAGTCGAGATTCACTGTGCCAAAATATCTGCTTGCCATCGTAACCCGTCACTTCCATTGTTCTCTCCTCAGTAATTCGATAGCAACTCACCCAACTCCACTGAAGTCTTGTTATGAATTGCATATGCGTAAACTAAACTGATTTGCTTTTGGGATGCGACAGATGCCACTTGCAGCAGTTGCTGAGAACACACAGCAGGTCAGTTCAAACCTAAATGGCATTGATAGACTAAAAGCCTGGACGTGAGCTTTGAATACATTCTGTGAAGCCGTTTATTCTGTGACAAGTACGACACTTCTGTGATCATGATTATTTTAGATGAAATGTCCAAATGCCTGAATACATTATGAGCACTAACTTCTTCACATTAACTATACTGGTGTGAATTCAAGATTTCTTTATGACAGACTTTATATTAGCATTAATTAAGGTTTCATTAATTTGACACTATGCAAGATTTCCAGCATTTTCAGTGGCAATTAACTACGTGGGTTATGATAAGAAAGCAAGGAGGCTCCAAACTGATATGGACAGTCTGTTCCCGGGGCAAGAAAAGATCAGATGGATTATTTTGTAGATTAAGTACAAGTTTATCCTCTTTGCCATTACGGCCTTCAACGAGGAGTATCTCTGAAAAGCCAGGAGAATGGGAAATGTTAATGCTAAAAGGGAATTGAGAGTCTGATTATATTAGTTCTTGAAATCTAACAAATGCAAGAAAGAGATAGAATGCTAAGAGGGTTGGTGTGAAGACAACAATCAATAAAACGAAGGAGCCGTGCATTGCCTTGTGGAAGTGAAGCTGATGGCATGCCCTTGTCTGTATCAATAGTGCCGAGATGAGGTTCGTCCACAGTGTCAAGGTTCTGGAAATGATTACGACCAACAACCTGTCTGGTCTATCCATGTCGTCTCAATGTTCAAGAAAACAAAAGAGCATATCTACTTCCTCAGGTGGCTGAAGGCAATTTGATATGTCCACAAGCGCTCTTATCAATTTTCACAGATGCACCATAGTCAGCCTTCTCTGTGCATGCATCATAGTGCGATTTGGCAACAGCTTCTCCCATTACCACCAGAAACTACAAGAGTCATGAATACAGCCCCGTCCATAACATAACCCAGACTTCCAGCATTGAAGACGTGTTGATTTTCCAATCTCTTGAGAAGCCAACAATTGAATCAAAGACCGCTTTCACTCCTGCTCTGTTTTCTTCCAGCCTCTTCTATCAGACAGAAGACATAAAAGCTTTTGCACATGTGCAAATAGATTCAAGAATAGCTTCTTCCCTGCTGCTATTAGATTCCTGAATGGAACTCTCAAATGTTACATTTCATGTTGATCTCGCTCTGTGCCTCTTATCTGCAGCTGTATCGTTTTATGTTCGCTCCGTCCGAGGACCCTGCATACTTTGTTTGGTATGATCTGCCTACACTGCACGAAAAACAAAACATTTCACTGGACCTAGGTATGTGTCAATAATAATTCCAATCAAATCAAATTTATTGGAAAGCAAAGAGCAGCAGCTATGTTTTAAGGAGTTCAATCGCAAGGAAATTTGAATAAGAATACATGCATTGCTTCAAATTTGTAGAATTGCTAAGATTGCACCGAGACATAGTGCAAAATCTATTACCTTCACTTAAGTTAGGATGCAATTTCCTTTCAAATGAATTGTGATGGATATCCAGATGACAAACTTGTGAGATTGTCGGACCATCCCATGAAACGACTATGAAGAGACTGCTCTAATAGTTTGAGCTAATCGAATAATGAGAGATTGACCGAGCATGTGCATGACGGTGTACGGTTGGTGTTTGATGTTAATGACTTTAGTGGCAATGTGGATGCATGGAAAAATTACTCGAGGTAGGCGATCCAATGCTGTCGAGAATGGTGAATCAGGATCAAGGGGTGGGACGGCCTGCTCCATGCTTCCATATTCCTGTCATCTCAACAGCAGAAAGCTACAGAATCGAAGATAATTAAAACAAAAAGGAGAGTAACAAATCAACGAGAGAATGAATAAAATGATGGAAAATTTCAGGCATTCCTAAGTATGTTTTCATTGAGCTATTTCATGGAAGAAGGTGAATAATGAAAGCATTGGGGCGAACAGGAGTGGCCATTGTAACTGTTTCTTACAGAATTTTTTTCTTCACTAAGGAGGGAATTAATGGAAAGAGTGTAATTTAAAAAAAGGATTCTAGTAAAATTTTATATTAAATAATAATGAGAATGAATGTATTGTAGAGTCAAACCTCCTGGAAAGTGCAGATATATTTCGTGGTAAAAGGAACCCAGTGAGGAAATAATAGATGCTCAAAGGATCATTTGCCAATTCTCACGAAATGTATGTGAGGTAGCAGAGAATTATAATTGTAAGTCTACAACTATTCCAGCCTCGAAAATGTCTCGATGTTCGACCAGAAAATTAAAGGCCAGTCCGTTTGTACTCCATGGAGGGCACTTTATGAGAACCAATTATTAAAGGTCAGGTGGAAAGATACTAAGAAAGAGTTGGACTAATCATGGAAAGTCAGAATGCATTTGTGATGTGAACATCGTGTGTTATGAAGTTAAGCGGTTTTTTTGGTGAAATAGCATCAAGGGGACTCTTAGGGATAGTATTTCGGTAATGTCTAAATGGATATAGTGAGGCATTTGCCGAGATCCAACGTAGAAGACTTGTCAGAAAAAAAAGCCCATGAAATAGAAGTGAGTGCCAAGTTTGATCACAAAATTGTGTCACCGACAGGAAGCAATGTTTAACACTGCAGAATGTGTTCCTTTGATTTTTTTTTAACCATTTCCAGTGTTGTATGACACGACTTAGTGTTTTATCGCTTGGCATTTGAGCTGTACATTCATGATATATATTTTAACGTGGAAGTTTTGATTTGGATTTCGTTGATGATACAGAGGCAGTGGCATCGTTTATATTAATGATAATGGCCGTCAAATGCAGCTTTATATTACTGGTTCAGTTCTGATGGTGAAATATGATAATTTGAATTCAGTGTGTAAGTGGGAATATATAAAGTGAAGAGGATGTCAGAAACTTTACAGTATAGTCCATCGGTCCATGTTTGCTGAAGAACAGGTGATGAAATGCGTTAAAAAAGGCATGTGTGAACCATTGAGATGTTTTCCTGCTTTCGATGAAATGTTGAACACAAAATATATTCAATGCTCAAACTCTGTGGTTTGTTGATTGAATCAAACGCAGCAGTTTTGTGTGAAGTCCAAGTCACCAGGTTCGTGGAAAGGCAAAATTGTTCAGGATAGAGGACAACAAGTTATACAAGAATGTTGGGATAAATTTTAAATGGATGTACCATTGTTATTTTCCTCCCAAGACAGGCGGCAGAGTTCCAGCTAAATTGTACAGTACAAAATAATGAGGGGTTTATGTATTTGGGCAGCGAGTTCATGGTATTATTGCGGGGAAGACATAGGGAAATACATTAATGCATTATAGACAAGTAAAGTGATTTTTTACAGTCACATTCCGTAATTAGAACAAAATAATTGATTGTCTTTTAACCAGTGGGTACCTCTAAGGACGACATGTGAAGTAAGGGAGAGAAAAGCATTTCCATCCGATGCTGGGTGCTGTCTGAGATTTGTGTCCTGGTTTGATGGTTGAGACAGAAATCCTCAAGTTATTTGGAAGCAGTTTGGATGTGAAGCTGGGTGTTGTGTGCTTCAGGAATGTTGGATGGTTCTATAGTTCTGCAAAGTTTCATTCATAACGTGATCGCTAAATTGATCACTTCAAACCTGTCAATGGAACTTTATTAGTGGGAGCTGTTTTGAAGTTAGAATGAATCATTTTGGATAAAGTTATCAGTCAGTTGGAGAAATGTGCATTAATTACAGAAATGAAGACATGATTCAAAACAGGAATAAAAGGTGTTCAAATAATTGATTGGTATTTTGACGAGGTAACAAAGTTGAAATGCTGGCATGAAATTACAAGAGGAAGAGAAACAATGCATTTCTAAAATTGTAAAGTCACAGAATACAAAGACAATTGTAAAAGATGACGAAGTTACATAATTGTCAAATGAGATGGAGTATCTATGTTCTTCCGATTTGAAAAAAACATATATAGTGATCTGTACTGAACAGGCCACTGGTTAAATCTTTCTATGAGAACTGGCGTTCTCTTCCCCATCCCCAATCGTTGCCCATTTCATGTAATCTTTAATACCTAATTAGCATCTGATTCCACTTTATGCCTATGAGTGTTCTGCGCCGAGTGATATCAAGTGTAATTATTTTAGATGGATTTACTTTAATTGTTGTTGGTACCAAGAGGCAAGATATTAGTTGGTGGTCACTAGATGCTGTTGTCATCCTCACTTTTTTCTCCGTACGTGAAAAACACAATTCTATGGGATTTTAATACATTTTACAGATCCATAGATGCACAGATTCATAACAGCACAGAAAAGACCCTTTGCTCCATCGTGCCTCCTCCAACGTGCACGAAACATGCACTAATTGCAATTTCCTGCACTTGTCCCATATCCTTGAATATTGTGATGTTTGAAGTATATTTCCATTTCTTCCAAGTTGGCAAGGTTTCCAGCCAATGTGAGAAGTTGTTGGCAGTTAGGAACAAGGGAAACTTGAAGACCTTCTACAGGTATATCAGGAATGCAAGAATGACTGGAGTAAGATTAGGCCAATCAAAGATGACTTTGTAAAGTTGTGTGTGGAATTTGAGGACATAACTGAAGCACTTAATGAATACTTTTCGTCAGTTTTCTCGTTGGAAAAGGGAAATGTTTGTGAGAATGCAGACTAGAAGAATTGATGGGATTATGCTTGACAAAGTGGAAGTTTTAGCAATTTTGGAAGATCTGCAAATAGTTAAGACCCTTGGCCAGGTGGGGTTTATCCTCGAATTCTCGGGGAAACCAATGAACAGGTTGCAGAGCCCTTTGCTTCGATCATTATGTCACCATTCCTGAAAAGAGTAGTGCCAGAAAACCGGATGATAACAAATGTTGTTCCCTTGTTTAAGAAGGAGAGTCGGGACAACCCTGATAGTTATAGGCCAGTGAGACTTACAGTGGGTTATAAGAGATACGATATATGATCGTCTGGTAAAGAATGATTTGATTAGGGATAGTCAACACGGTTTTGCAAACTGTGGGTCGTGTCTCACTAACCTTATTGAGATCTTCGAGATGGTGACAAAGCAGATGGATGAAGGTCAAGAGGTTGATGTGACGTATTTGGACTTCAGTAAGGCGTTTGATAGGATTCCACGTGGTAGTCTATTGCACAAAATATGGAGTCGGGATTGAAGGTGATTTAACGGTTTTGATCAGAAATCGGCTGGCTTAAAGAAGATAGAGGATGGTGTTCGATGGGAAATGTTCATACTGGTTCTTGGTTATCAGTGGCATGCAGCAAGGGTCTGGTCTGGAGGCACTGGTGTTTGTCATTTTTATAAATGATCTGGATGTGGGCTTTAAAGGAGGAGTTAGTAAATTAGCGGATGACACTAAGGTAGGCAGAGTTGTGGTTAGTGCCAAAGGATGCTGTGGGCTATAGAGGGACACAGTTAAGATGCAGAGCTGGGCTGAGAAGTGTGAAATGGAGATTAATGTGGAAAAAGTGTGAGGTGGTTCACTTCAAAGAAGTAACGGGTATACAGAGTACTGGGCTTGAGATCAAATGTTTGCCAGTGTAGATGAACCTGGTCGGTGTCCAGGTGCATAAATCCCTGAAAAATGTCACCCAGTTGGATAGGGCTGTTAAGAAGGCATATGGTGCATTCGCCACAAGATCATGCTTCAGCTGTCCAAGATACTGGTAAGGCTGCACCTGGAATATTGCATGCAGTGCTGGTCACCGCACTATCAGAAGGATGTTGAAGCTTTGGAAAGGGTTCAGAGGACATTTGCTAGGATGTTTCCTGGTATGGAAAGAAGGTCTTTTGAAGAAAGGCTGAGGGAACTGAGGCTGTTTCCATGGGAGAGAAGAAAATTGAGAGGTGACTTTATCAAAGTGTATCAGATCATAACATGGTTAGATAGGGTGGGCAGTGAGAGCCTTTTTCCTCGGATGGTGATGGCTAACATGAGGGGACTGAGCTTAAACTGAGGGATGTTAGATTTAGAACAGATATTCGGGGCAGTTTCTTCACTCAGAGATTACGAGGGGCGTGAAATTGCCTGCCTGCAGTAGTAGACTCGACCAAGTTAAGAGCATTTAAATGGGCATTGGGAATACGTATAGATAATAATGGAATGGTGTAGGTTTGAAGGGCATCAGAGTATTTTCACAGGTCGGTAAAGCATTGAGGCCCGAAGGGTCTGCACTGCGCTGTAACGTTCTATGTTCGATGTTCTATGTTACCTCGCCAATATGTGCATTCCAAATTCTCTCGATGTGTTGAATGACACTCTGAACCTGATGCCCCTGTCGTAACTGACTCCTCAACCAAGGGGGGCAGGTGTTCTCTATTAAAACTTTGCATACCTCTCGTAATCGTAAACACGTAAATCATTACCCCCTTCTGTCTACTCTGTTTTGAAGAAAATGATCCAAACCCTATCTAGGATCATAACATAGCTCAATTTCTCCATCCCAGGCAACATCCTGGTGAATCTTCCCTCTCTCCCCTCTAATCCTGTCACATCCTTCCTGCCATGACAAGACCAGAACTGGACATCGTACTCCAAACCTGGCCTGACTGACGCTTTGTACAAGTCCAAAATTACTCATTTATGCTCTATGGCACGAAAGATGAAAACAAGTGTGCCTAACAGTACTTCATCTTGTTTCTTCTTCCAAAGCATATTATCTTGCACTTATCAGGGTTAATGATCATGTGTTTTAGGTCTCCAATCACCCAATAGGATTTTCACTATTTACCACTCTTCCAAATGTGGTATCTTCTGCAAGTTTGCTTCATAATCCTCCTCCCCCCACATTTTTATTTGAATGTTTTGTGTATCTAACGAACAATATGGGTCCGTAAACTGCTCCGAGTGGTGTACCGTTTCACACAAGTCTGCAGTGATCCAAACAGCCTTCTATCATTGTCTTTGAGTTCTATTACAGAGCCAGTTTCTGATCTGGCGTGAAGGCTTTCGATCAGGTCCATGTGCTTTAACTGTCTCAAATAATGTACAGTAAGAAGTCTTTCAAAAACTTTGATGCAATCCATATATAAACTACGTCAAATGATCTCCTATTGTCCACACATTTTAGTGTATTTTCAAAAATTTCCAACAAATTTGTTAGGCATGACATCCCTCTGAGAAAGCTATGTTTACTATTCTCTGCCCTCTATTGCCTGTTCTCACAACTATATAGTCTACTCTGTCGTGGAAGTCCCATGATAGAACATTAATTCCTTTACTGAAGTTGACTCAGTCTGACAACGAATGTATCAAATATCACACAACTGTCAGTGCCTTGATATTACATAAAACGTGCCGGGATTTTTTCTTTTGTCGATGTGACTAAGTTTTCAACAAAAAACTTCTCCACTAATTGCAGGTATCCCTGAAATAAAAGAGGACCCGGTAGACTATGACGTCGAAGAAAACGAACGAGAAAATTTCGATGGAGGTGCCAACAGTTCATTATCCATTATGACGTTTGTCGTCCTGTTTATTCTCAGTTCGCTGTACAGCACATTTGTAACTGTGCTTAAGGTAAGAACACATTTTAATAGCTGTGTTACATTCGGCTTTCATAGATGAAATCATGCTCATCTGCACATAATAATGCAGAGCTATTACTCAAAAAATAATAATTTTCTTCAAATTGATCTTGAGTGATTAACTGCCGTCTTGAATAAACGTCCTCATGGGATGATTGCACAGAGGAATGCGAGCACACATTTTAAAAAGGTAAAAAAAGAATAGAAAGAAGTTCAGCACAAATTGTTTCAAATAGTTCTGCATCTCCATGAAGGAATGTGGAAAATATTAATTCATGAATCAGATTAACTAATTAGTTTAGTTTAGATTAGTTTAGTTCAGATTAGTTAATGAATCAGATTAACTAGTGACAGATCAAAGTGAATTTATAGGAAAAGCATCGGTATGAGAGGCGACTTTATTTGCAACATGCAGCATTCTTCCAGATCTTTATAGGATAGATGCAGACATATTTTAAAAATATATATATATTATGAAACCTGATTCTAGTCCACCACTTGCATTTGGAAGCACGGGTTTTCAGAGCGCTGCTCCTGTGAAGTGTGATTTTTAGCTTTATTCACCCCAGTCCAATACCAAATCCTCGACATCATGCAGAAAGATTGTTTGACTTGGTGGTGTATTAATACAGTCACAGAACGCACAAACGCAATTTCTGCAGAGTTGTGCCGATCTAACTATTCTATTCGCACATTCCAGCATTTGAGTTGTATGTTAGAATTCTTGAAGTACTCATCCATGTAAACATTTAAAGATTAAAAAGTTCTTTTTCTCACATCTACTACCCTCCGAGGCATTACCCTGCAGATGCCCACTACCGTCTGGCTGAACAAATGCTTCATAAAAAATCATTCTGAAACACCTGCCCATCATTTTCAATTATGTTCCTTCTTTACTGAACACCTAATTAAAGGAAATAACAGTTTCCCGTCTACCCTGTCCATGCCACTTGTAGTCATATGCATCTCAACCACGTTCCCCTATCTGGTTTCTCTGTTGTAAAGAACACAACCTGGATGAACAAAGCATCTGCTAATATTTAGAGCTCGCCAGCGCTGCTTAATCTTCTAATAACTCCCTCCACTTAAAAAAATTCCTTGGTGTCGTGTTGTAAACAGAACTACACACAGTAATCCAGCTGTGGACTAAACGAACTTTTGTAAAATTCCAACATAACCGTCCTGATCTCACATCTCTAACATACGTACTGACAAAGGCAAGGGTCCAGAATGTATTCTTAAAAAAAGGCACTCGATATCCACACACCTCAACATCTCCAGCATCTTTTATAAGAGGAAATGGTTCATCACATCACTCCCTATCATGTTTGCACTAATTAATACTGTTACCAAGCATCCTTCTGTACTCTGTGACCATCATCATCAATATCACCATTAGATAATGATGATTGAGTTACCAGTTCAATACATAGGTTTGATGCATCTCAAGAGTTATCCTGTTTCACTGCATTTTGCTCAGAACTAATTTCAGCCACCTTGTGTAATTCACCTTAATAGAAATTCACCATGATCACTGCAACCATGCAAAATCCATTTGATGTTTAAAGTCACGACATCATTTGACTGAATCTGCATAATGCAGAATCTACCACCAAAATATCTTTCTTGCCTTGTGCCCTCTGCAGCCAAACACAAAGTTAAGAATTCGGTGTAACTATAACAGGATATCCCGCTCATTACGTCCCACACATAGCCTTCAATTATTAATCTGTAATCTATTAATGAAATACAGAAGCTCTGAAGAAAGTTCACTGCACCTGCAGCATTAAATCTGGTTTCACTGTACAGATGCTGCCGGAGGTTTTCCATCAATTTCAAAATTTGTTTTTGATTTCCAGTATCCACAGATCTTTAGCTTTTTGAAAAATGAAAATGCTTTGTCTGAGAAAACAAAATCCTGCATGACAATTTTTGGCTTTGCAAACAGGTGAAAGCCTAATTTCACGGGGCAGCCGATTGAAATAGAGAAGAAGATTCATGGATTTTGTTTTGGGAATTTCGAGGAGTTGCCAAGGGCCTTATTATAATTTTAAATAATACACACAGACATATGGTGCTGTCAGTTCATTCTTCCATCTTTGTTCAAGCATTGAATACAGTCTCTCCTGGAATTTCCCACTCTACCTTTAGAAACTTGATTCTCAGCAGATTACCGATATATGCTGCAGAGTGCACTTTCACATTTTGACCTTAAATGGCCTCTGAAACATTTAATTGCCCCAGCATTACTGCATCAGCGATTACATGGTCACCTGCAAGCTCGGTTTTCAGTGAGGCTGTTCCAAGTTGCAAGCAGGATGATGACGTCGAGTGAAAATCAATTCAATTAATTTATTAACTGGAACTCAGAATTTGCTGATGTTTTGTAATCAAATTTGAACTGTCTTTGCCAACTGTAAACAACCTTACATTTGCCCAAAAGAGAGAAAATGCTGGAAAATCTCAGGAAATTTGGCAGCATCTGGAAGGAGAGAAAAGAACTGACGTTTCGGGTCTAAAAGACCCTTTGTCAAAGCTAAAAAGGGGAGAAATAGGGAGGTATTTATACTAGGCTGGGAGAAGGTGCCATTTGTGCATGGCTTCACAAGCAAAGGTAGCAGTAAAGAGGTGATAATGACAGTACAGAGAGAGATTATAGGCTTATTAGAAGCTGAGGCCAGTGCTATGTGACAAAATATGTGGGGGATTGGTTGGGGGAGGGGGTGCGAGATGGAGGGCGGGAATGGGTGAAGCAGAGACAAAATGGGAAACGAGGAGAAGGGTAGCAAAGGGGGAAGAGGAGAGGTAAAAGGTGATGAGAGAGTGGGGAGCGAGAGAAAGAGAGACAATCAAGAAATAAGAGGCACAGAACAGTGAAAAAAAATAGAAAATTAAGATAAATAAAATAAATGAAATTAAATTATGGAGCAAAATGAAAACAGAGGGGTCGAGATGGGATAATCATCTGATGTTGTTGAATTCAATGTTGAGACCGGCAGGCTGTAATGTGCCTAGTCGGAAGATGAGCTGTTGTTCCTTCAGTTTGCATTGAGTTTCACTGGAAAATTGCAGCAGGCCAAGGACAGACCTGTGGGCATTGGAGCAAGATTATGTGTTGAAGTGGCAAGCCACGGGAAGGTCCGGGAACTGATTGCGTACACATATGGCTCCAGAAGCAAAGGTAGCAATAAAAAGGTGATAATGACGGTGTAACTAGTACAAATAATCTCTATTTCTCCCTTTTTTTGATTTGAGAAGGGGTCAGTTAGACTCAAAACGTCAGGTCCTTTCTCTCCTTACAGATTTTGCCAGACTTGCTGCAATTTTCCACCGTTCTCTCTTTTTGTTTTCAGATTTCAGCATCCGCAGTAATTTGCTTTTTTCTTACATTTTCCCATGTGGGTCGTGATCTAACTTTATTTCCTTGTACTCGTTTTATTTGGTAAATTGCCAGAGAATTTCTCTGCGCAGTATTTGCTATGCTACTGAACTTAAATCTCCTCTACAAAACATGAATCTATGCTTCATTTACTTTTCTTCCAAGTCCAAATTTCTCTTTGTACGTTGCTTACTTGAAGAAAGGTCTAACCAGAGATGAGGCTACCTGATCATGGAGTTTTGTCAATCCTTTCCAGATCACAAAACATACCACTCGATTTCATAATGATAGTCTGCGATTTGCCTTTTGTGTATGCTTCAGATTGTTGAACGTTTTTATAGATTTTCTTATCGTAATTATTGGATTTTGCTCTCTGCAGGTAAACTGACCATCACTGATGAAAACAATTACTTCTGACTTCATTGAAAGCTTGTGTGTGAAGCTCCATCAGATGCTGATTAGAAATGGCATTGAATTGAATTTTGCTCTCAATCATATCGGCCCTTCCACGGTATCACTTCAACGTGTATTCTTATGTGATCTCAACTCTGGAATGAGAAATACTTGCATATTCTTGGTCATTAATGTTTGCCTTCACGCTTTCTTTTTTAAGTCTTGGAGTTAAAGAAATTTCATGAAACTGCTACAAGTTGAGGAAATCATTCTTCCCCATTTAAATAAGCTAAAGATGCATCTTTGAAAGTTGCCAATTGTCGGCAACATTTTGAAAAAAAAAGGGTATCCTATGTTCCTCATCTGCTAGACAATACATCTTTGAGAAAGGTAACCAGAGAAACCTTCCAAACAGGCACGCGCTCAAGTATAGCATTCTTATCCAAGAGCATGAGATAGATAAAAGCCTATTAATTTGACAGAATGTCGAGTCATTACTACAGAAGACATAGAAAATGTATTTTCCAAGACTTGGAAACAAATCTACAAGTCTGAATATTTTGCTCCCCACTGTTGTTATTAATTATCTGACAGTGAGAGCCGACATTTCCTCTGTTCAGCATTTTTATTTGCGATAAGTGATAAGGCTATCAATGCTGAGTTTCAGCAATTGCTTCGTTTGCTAGAACCCGCAGTGCGAACGATTGAGAATATCTTAAGGATATTTCGAGATACAGAACCCAGCGAACACTTAATAAAAATACTTGAGTGTAGCATATAATTTGATTCCACCTTGAAAAAGTCGCAGAATTTCACATTCACGTAGAAATTCAATGGACATTTTGTAAACTGCCATTACTATGCATAATACCACATATGTGGAAATGTGTTCACATATAATTGCTTATTTCAAACAACGGTTACGAATTCCCAGAACCATTGTTGTTATGAGACAATAGGTGCACTAAAGCAATTTCGTGAAGGGCGATTTTCAAACAGGGTTCAAATGAACAGTGTTCATTGTCTCTCTCTACTAACAAAAACAAAAGAAGTCTAATTGGCACCAGATACTGTGAAACATCACAGTTAATAATTAAATGACTGATTTCTGTGCTGTTTATTTTGCTGCAAACTTTCCAAGTTGCAATGGAAGTGATTAAATGTAAGAGAATACATTTTGTTTTGAGTGGATCAGAGATTCATTCTTGAAATTAATGAGCCATTCAAACCCATGTAAGCTCTTCTGCTTGCTCAGTACCTTCATTCCATTCCCACATGAGTTTTCAACCCTTTGAGTTAATTTTATTGACAAGACTGCAATTCTTATGATTTTCAAAATAAATGAAGTGTCAGAAGCAGAAGAAACTTGCACTCATTTGTGCAAACTGCAGAAATGTAATGCTGCCAACAATAGATATCACTGTTGTAATATAATTTAGTTATTGCCTTCCTATTCTGTCAAGTCTGTGGTGTGAAATGTACTTGCTGTTATCTACTCCATATTGCCAATCATTTATATGTTGTTTAAATCCTGACCTTCAATCTAACATGTTTTCAAAATGTAATGTTATTCAGTTTGTTCCACTGATGACGTCAGTATTCACATATTTTTGCCTCATAAATGATTTTCCTTTTGCAAATAAAATCTGTTTTTAATTAAGCAACTGATGTGCAGAGCTTTATTCATTTACTTTCAAAGTTTGCTGGCCGTAACAATCGTCAGATTTAATTGAAACTCAGTCCTGTAAAGTGGGAAGCATTGACACTATCAAACTTTATTGCCCATCGACAAACTCTCCTTGCGAGATCATACGTTTTTATCTGCTACAATCTCTGTTAGATAGGGGACTGCAAAAGCATGTCAGGTTGTTAACTGATTTGAAGGGGTATTGGCAGGCACTGTTTGATCCCTTGCAATGTATATCCTTGTATTTATGCAGAGTAGAGCGACGAGGTTTGACAATTATCATGTAACAAAGATGAGGGTTAAAACGTCATTGAATTACTGCCACCGATATTAGTCATCAACAGAATCTAGTCTTCAGTTCTGAATTCTTCCTGAAAGACAGTGAGAATTGCATCTAACTGTAATGAATCAGAAACGCTATTCAGTAATGAATGAATCAATTATTGAAGACTAATCAGCAGATCTTGATACCTTGGCACTGGAAATTACTACCCAAGATCCATTAACCTGACTACCTTGGCTGCCCGATCATCTCAGTCTGCCCCTGTCCAACTTAACTCATCTCCACAAACCTACTTACTGTCCTGTTCCTCTGTTCCAGGAACTTCCCACATACATTCGGACACTATCCATGCCCTCCAACCCCTCGAAGACTTTCGCTTCCCTGATCTCCGAAGCCTCATTTTCACCATTGTCGTCCATAGGGACAATAGAACTCCATCTACCATGATGAAGGCCTCCAAGCCATCCGTTTCTTCCTCTTAAGGTATCTCCAATAGTAGCTTTCCACGAACACTCTCATTCATTTGGCTGAACTGACCCTCACCGTGAGTAATTTATTCTTTGAATCCTCCAACTTTCTCCAGACAAAGGGGTAGCCAAGGGCATCCACATGGGCCACAGCAATGCTTGTCTCTTTGTCGGTTATGTTCTACAGTTTCACTGGTTCCATTTTCCACCTTTTCCTCCGCTACATTGATGAGTGCATCAGCACCACCTCGAGCTCTCACGGCGAGATTGAACAGTTTGTCAACTCCACTGACACATTTTGCCTCATCCTGAATTTCACCTGGACCATCTCAGAACCCCCACCCCACCTTGCTGGACATCTGCATCTCCATTCACGGTGACTGACTCAACACTGACATCACCTACAAACCCATCGACTCGCACTGCTCCCTGGACTAAACCACCTCCCACTTTGCCTGCTGTAAAATCCCGAACACTTATTCCCACTTGCTCCGCCTCTGCTGCATCTGCTCCCAGGAGAACCAGTTCCAACACAGAACAAACCAGATGGCCTCCGTTTTTGAAGACAACAACTTTCCCTTCCATGTGATTGAAGATGCCCTCCAACGCATCTCATCCATTTCTCGGACCTGTCGACCGCCTCACTCCTCCAACTGCAACAAAGACAGATAGCCCCCCCCCCCACCCCCCCGGTCCTCACGTTCAACCCCACCAACCTCTGTCTACATCTCATCATTCTCCTGTATTTCCATCACGAACAACTGAACCCCACCAACAGAGATAAACGTCCCTCCTCATCCCATCCACTTTCCAGAAAGACCGTTTTCTCTGCAACACTATTGTCAATTCCCCGCCCCATTCAATGCACTTTCCTCTCCCAGCACCTTCCCGTGCCAACGCAGGAATTTCAAAACCTGTACCCACACCTACCCCCTTACCTCCGTCCAACGCTCCAAAGGAGCCTTCCGCATTCATCAGAGTTTTACCTGCATTTCTACACATGTCGTTTCCTCTGTCCGCTGCTCCCGATTTTGTCTCCTCGACATTGGAAAGACAGGAAGCCTACTTGCAGAGCACTTCAAATAACATCTCCAGGACACCGAAAGCAACCAACACCACAGCCCCACGGCCGAACACATCAACTCCCACTCCCACTTCACCAAGGACATTCAGGTCCTGTGTCCCCTCCATCGCCATTCCTTTACCACCCGACCCATGAAGGAAGAACACCTCATCTTCAGTCTTGGGACCCTTCACGGCATCAATGTGGATTTTACCAGTTTCCTCATTTCCCCTCCCCCGACGTTATCCCTGTTGCAAACTTCCAAATCAGCAGTACACTCATAACTGATGTGATCTGTCTGCCCTCCTCTCTGACCTATCACCATTACCCGCATGTTCGTCTATCTATCACACTCTCAGCTCCAGTTCGCCCAGCCCACCTCCCTCCACCCCTTCGGCTCACAGCCCAAATACTGTTGAAGAGCGCTTGCCCGAAACCTTGATCCTCCTGCTCCTCGGCTACTGCCTGACCTACACTAATTTTCTAACACCACACGTTCGATTGACTATTACGTATCGTGTTTAATTAATTATTTTACACAGTATGAGTGCAATTCCGTTCATCTCTGGGAGAACGCAGAGATTTTATATTTTGCAGTGGGTAATTCCTGCCTTCCCAAAGCTGAAGGTTCTGATCAATAAATGATCAATGCCTTGACTGAGATAGCAATGCTCCCGAGACGATATTTAAAAGTATTTTACAATGTCTTGTGAACAATCGTATGAGATTTCACACCACAGTGTTCCTGCAATTAGCCACATGGTCAGTCTTCAGTAGCCTTAGACAAATCGTGAATTTTCGGTGACATATCTTGCCATGATAAGAAACCTTAGAGTCCAAAGATTTCTTGACACCATTAAGTTGTTCACTCTTAATGAAATTCCTTACTGTCTTAAGTCTAGTTTCAAGGCAGGCCTCATGTTAACTGTTTCCAACATAATAACGTTTGCAACAATATCTTAATTTCAAGCATTTCCTGAGCATTGTAAATGGTTCAACAGCTCTTGTATCGAAACATCAAGAGATTCAAGTGGTATCAGCCTACTAATTCAAATTTGAGTCAGTGATTTTCGATAGTTATTGGTGATGAATTCATTCAAGCATCATCAACTTTATTGGAATAGGTCAAAGTGATCGTCCATTATATTTTGTGCAAACAAAATCGTCAACGTTACACATGAATTAGTTTCACTGCCAACCATATTCTAGCGGAAAATGGGCATAAGTGACTTAACATTGGGATTCAGAGAAGTGATGTTAACACCTTACAGAGCCCAATAACACACGTGCAAAACAACCGGATGGGTAATATTAATTTCAGTAGCCTGAAAAGAATGAAAATAGATTCCAGAAACAATGATGTTGAACCTTCCAAACTATGTCCCTGATTGGTGTGATGGTCAGATTATGAGAATCTTTGCCCAGATTCACCAAACTGCATTTTACTAATTATAGATGAAAAACATTAACCTGTCAGCAAATTTGGCATGTATTATTTCTTTCCCCACTTATCACAGTCAAACTGGCGATTTCAATTGAGTAATACAAAAGCGCAATTCAATTGAAATTGTTCATTTTTTTTTATCTCAGGAGATAACTCTAAACCACGACCTTTCCTTACTTCGAAAGTAGCCGAATTTAATGAAATCTCGACAGAAAGTTACACTGTGCAACATGATCAGAAACCAGTTTATACTTTGTTGTCGTGGTGCACTTCTGTAAAGGAGAATGGGTTTATGTCACTGCATTTCACTCCACCTAGAGGCTAAGACTAGCCATTAGGAAAAAGCAATGACTGCAGATGCTGAAACCAGATTTTGGATTAGTGGTGCTGGAAGAGCACAACAGTTCAGGCAGCATCCGAGAGGCATCAAAATCTCCTCGGATGCTGCCTGAACTGCAATGGTCTTCCAGCACTACTAATCCAAAATAATGCGAGCTATTACATGTCTGAGGAACAGGAGGAGACATATCACATTGCATAAACAGCAATTGTGTTCATTTAGATCGCAAATAATGCCTGGCAGAAAAGTTCATAAACCTTGACACCGTTGTTAACACATATCCAATTATGTCATTGGGAAAGCTTAACTTGCCAGTAGCCATTAGCTTTCGTGAGTTATTTGTACCGTTTGTGTCATAATTGTTTCCTATTTCATTCCAGAATGGCCTATGTATAATTAAAACTACTGCGAGCTTATTCTTGTACTATCCAACAAGAAGATATGTTAGTAAATTATGCCGACACAATAAATATCTTTTATGTAGTTTCTGATCCCAACAGCCATACACTGCTCATGTATAGGTTTGAGAAGTGTGCTGATTGCTTGGCAATTCAACCGTGATTGGCCGATGCATTGCCATTCAGAAAACAATGCACAGCTACACTCTTGTCGTGTTCCTGCGTAATCACCAAAGACGTTAGTATAATGGAAAAATCAATTGGAAATGCTTACTATATTTATTATTCTGTTAAGTTTGCTACTGGTCTGTTAAAAAGCAATTCTGTCTTTATTTTGTTGCATTTGAACAACAGCGAAAGAATAAAGTTTGTGTTATATTTTAATTTCGGAAGGTCTACCTGCCGAATTGTGTCTGGAATGCAAGACGTTATATTTACCTTTGAAATAATAAAATAGTTAGTGCTGAGACTAGACAAACACCAAACTTCACTAATCCCTTTGAACTGCACTTGTTGCACAGCCTTCTGTGCCCTGGAATGATAATTACTCATCAAGATGCTTGTTAAATGTTATGAGACTGCCTCAACCACCCTCTCTGGCAAATATTACATTCTGCTACACCCTCTGGGTAGAAGAAATTTATCTCAGAACAACTTCAAGCCGCTTACTCGTCATTTTGCATTAATGTCATATGGTGTTAAGTACACGAACCATAGAGAAAATAAAATCTCACAATTTCACATGTTGAGGCGGCACGGTAGCTCAGTGGTTAGCACTTCTGCCTCACAGCGCCATTGAATTGCTCTCCCCCAGACAAGCCCTGCCTGTCCAATCTCTCCTCATGACTTTCATGCCAATTAACATCCCAGCGAATCTCGTCTACTTCCTGTCAACTGTTTTGAGATCCTTTTTGCAGTGTGACAACAAGAACTGAACACAATATTGCATTTCTGGTCTAAGTAATTTCTGTTCTAAAGTTGTAACAAGACTTACTTTCTCCTATTGTTCTAGGCCTTGGTCTTTGAGGGCAAGCGTCCCATATGCCTTGTTTACCGCTGCAAATGTCCATGCAACTTCAGTGATCTGTAGACGTATATACCAAGATCCCTGTGTTCCTCAGTGTTACCTCGAGTTGCATGATTCGTGATATATGTCTTTCCATTTTGCAATCTCCCAAAATGCATCACGTCCCATTGCACAGAATTAAATTTCATCTGTCACGGTTCTACCCGATTTCCCAGATTATTAGTATTAGACTCTGCTCCGAGACAGTTCTGCTCACTATCAACGACATCAACAATTGTCGAGTCATCCATAAACATGCTAACAGCATGGAGACTGGATCCTCAAACAGACTGTCGTAAATAAAAAAAAAGTCATTGACAACGCTCAAGGCCGGGCAATGAGCACTACAGCCCCCAGAGTCATCACAAAGAGTACCATTCCCAACTGAAAGTGCTCTTTGAGATGACTGAACAGTTTTTTTTCCCCACAAGCAATCCTGCTTTGCATTGTTTTATCTGCTTAGTTTTAGAGTTGTTATTGCACACCTCTGGAGCAGACGGGGCTGAACTCAGGCCTTCTTCAGGAATGCTGGGGTTATTTCCAAAACATTTTCCGGCTTATGACCGAAACGTCGATTCTTCTGCTCCTTGGATGATGCCTGACCTACTGCGCTTTTCCAGCAACACATTTTTCGGCTCTTATCTCCAACATCTGCAGTCCTCACTTTCTCCCACTATCACTGTACTGCAAGGGCTCTAAATATCTTTTTTCTATGTTTTCGAAACAACTTGTTCAGTTATGCTATTGCATACATACAAAAGAATTATTTTTTGCACCCGAGCCTTCTGGTTCAGAGGTACCTATTTGAATACGTTAAATCTACAGAGATATGATTAAACACCACCAGGTGGAATTTGAAACGAGGAATTGAATCGATTTGAACCCACAGCTTTTGTGCTGCAGGACACTTCACACATTCATTTCAACTTATTCAGTCAAGCTATTCAAAGATGCTAATCTGCTCCTCTGGAGAAGGTGGAATTTCAACTAGGATCTGTTGGTTTCGGGATACGTCTTCACATTGTTGTAGGAATTTCCTCATTAAACTGTTCACAGATATTATGACATGCCCCTTGAGCAAATTGGACTTGGCCTCTGAGACTCCTGATTAAAAGGCATGAACACTGGCACTTCACAACAAGAACCCTAATTCTTCACCATTCTTTTGACAATGGTGGGGCAGGGTGGGAGGGGTTCCTGAATATTCCAGAGGAGGCCTGTTACCTCTTTTGCATTGAATGTGTTTCTTCCAAATTAAAAGAAGTGGTGAGCTGGTGTGCGTGTGCAACCCTGTACTGGCTGAAAAAACATTCTATTCAGGAGCACTTCCCGCTGCTACGTGGCAATATATACCACACATAGACATTTGGACGGAATGTACTGTCAGCTGTAAGAAAGTGTGCTTGTTTAATACAGAAAGGGCATGAGGGAGAAAGCGACAGACTGAGAGATAGAGCGAGAGGAGATTGATCGTGGGTGGGTACTGAGAGAGTGGGGGAAAACTCGAGTTATGGTTTAAAGGATGGCAGGCAATGAGAAAAAGGTGGAGAGAGGCAGAGGGAAACAGTGAAAACTGGAGGTCGAAAGTTAAAACGGCGCTGGTATGCAAAAGAGACAGTGTGAGTGAGAAGGAGAGAGAGAAAGTTAGTGAGAAAGAAAGTATGGTAAGAGTAGGAACCATATATTTCTGAGTCTCACTTTTGTAAGTTAAAACAAATTTGCTCCATTCTTTCCTCCATGGTAATTGCTTGGTTTTGGATACAACCAACAAAGTCGTGTCTCCTCGATAATCTATTTTAACAACACAGAATCTGATTCCGAACTCTCAAGTAACTTTTCTTTGCCCAGTTCAAGAACAGTTTATTTTATTTATATATTAAGAATTTTCATTTTGTTCCATTCATTACGTTTCGCTTTCCCACTTATAATTGCAAAGAATGCCTTTAAATCCTTCAGGTGTATTTGGAAATAATATCACAGTCTCGCAGGTAATATTAATTCGAGGGTGAAGCCAAAATATATTTTCAGACACATCAGTCACCAGTTCCAAGATATCAAAGATGCAATAGTCTGAAATCCAAGGAATGCAGATTTGGGATTTTCGAAAAAAGTTTGGAGAAATTTCCACAGTAAAACAATAATGGGGCAGCATTGAAGGTGATTAAGCACCATCAATAACATTTCAACGTTGAAGTTAATCTCGACAAGAATCGTGTGGTCAATGAAGGAAATATGCAACAAGTGATGTGGGATACAACAGGAAGTGTACGGTCATTCAAATGCGATTTACAAATCGGTGATTATTAGAAGAATCTGGTGAAATATTTTTAAACATGGTATGAATCGTTCCCACTATAGGACCGAGGACAGGGAGAAGAGAAAACAGAGGTTGAAATTCAATTTGTAATGAATCTCGTGATGACAGGTATTTGTAATTGATAGACGTTTCGATCAGTAATGGAATGGAAAATGGCAAGAAAATGCAGTTGAGAATCAACATTGGCTACGTTGAATAAACGGAGCAGACTGGAAGAGCTAATAATCTAACTCTGTTGCAGCATCTGATCTTCATGGCGTTAATATTAGCAGTCTGAACATCCGTCGTATTTGGACCAAGTTTGTGTACCTAATATTAAATATTTCCGAGTGATTCCCACTTCAAAACATGTTGTATACATTTTAATTGCTTCGGCAGCCTTTTTTCTCCTGAGAACAGAAGAGTTCCTGCAGTTCATTTCCAAACATGTCTCACTGTTGCAAAGAGACAAGAAACGTGTCGAGGGATGCTTTGTATCCACGTTTTTCTATTAGCTGATTAAGACAGCTTCATTTCGGTACTGGAATGGGTGAGACTCTCAGTCAACTTTAGGAATTCACACTTGATCTAGCTCACATAGGCCATAAAGCCAAAAACTTAACAATTACAGTTAGTTTAATCAATGAACATTTGCAACATCAGCATGGAAACTGTCACTTCACATTGTATTCCAGAAACTCCAAATTGGGGGAAAGATCACCAAATATATTGCTGAAAATTTACACCACTTCATTCAAGATAGGGGGAATTGCTTAACGAGATATAACGACAGAAAACTCGCAATAATATCCATAACATTTTTACACATATTGGAACTGTTGTAACACATAACTATTCCTGATTATTTTTAGGTGTTGCCACGAGACGGACGTTTCTGTCAATACAATGAACAATTTCATGAAAAAGATTTGGCCAAAACAGACAGCGACCATTATGTGTGAAATCATCTGCAGCGACTTAGAAGACATCACTACGTTGTTCCAAGTAGATAGGAGTCAGAGAACGGAAGAGTAAGAGTAAGTGACAACTAGAAATCCTCAGTGGAATGGAAGGAAATTCATCACTATGAGCAAGCATCAAGTAATGGTAGCGGATTGGGAAAACTATGAAATACCAATGTCAGCCAAAAAATTCTGTTGGGCCAGAGCACTGGAGAAAAGTCACGCAGACATACTACGACGCAGAAACTCCACACAGTTTGTCACCCACGTCTGGAATCAAAACCAATTCCCTGGTGCCCTGAGTAAACATTGCTAACCATTGATCCCATTGAGTCTGCACGAACCTGAAGAACATTCCATCCAAATCCACCCACGCCCTATCACCAAACAGTACTTTTGTTTTAAATATTGCTAACCAATCTAACCTGCACACGACACGAAAATTTTCTGCATGGCCAATCTATCTAACGTGCAGATTTTTAGATAGCATGGAAATGCTCATAGACACCGGGTGGCTTACAAACTCCAAACAGACGCTCGTCTAAGTCAGGAATCGAACTCGGATCCCCGGTGCAGTGTGGCATCAAATATTTCACCCGACACTCATGGCACGGGGACTCAGTAGTTCAGTGGTGAGCACCGTTGCCTCACAGTATCAGGAAATTAGTTCCTATTCCTCGGGCGAGTATCTGCGTGCAATTTGCGCGTTCTCCACACATGTCGACGTAGATTTCCTTGCACCATCCAGAGATTTGCAGATTGGGTGAATTAACCATGCCATTTGCCCATAACGTCAAAGAATGTGCAGGTTAGTTGGGGTTCAGTGGCAAGTAAAATGAGCTACTGTTATAACAAATCATTCACTGTCCACATAAATTACCCATATACATAGCAATATGCAATATTATAATTTTGACCTTGTTCATTCTGTAAATACTAATCTGAATATGCTATAATTGATTGCATCCCATCAGTTACTGTCATTTTTTTAAAAGCTGATCGACTCGACCTTCTGGTAATTGAACATGAAAAGGAGGTAAAGCTACCAAAATTCAGCATGAGTTTCATCGATGAATAATTGGAGTTATGTGTAAGTCTTTGAGGTAGAAGATAATTCTACACCTCCATACGTATACTATGAGAAACAACAAAAATTGTTAAATCTGTACAAACAACGGACTCAGCAAAGTATGGTTCTTTTGACAGTTGATGAAATGCGTCCTCATGAATTTTACATCCTGATCTCATCCACGGCCGAGATTAACGCAGAGAAGACGGCTGTCCTGCTCTTATCCTGCAGAAAGTTACGTCGGCTGGATGGTTAATTACGCACTTTCAGATCCAGGGTACTACAGCCCAGTGGACCGCAATAGAGAAAATATTTCAGTTCCAATACCAGCTGACTAAGATTCAATGCAGCAGCGCAATGCAGGGGAACCAACTACTCCTCGTTCGGGGACATGGCCTTCAGCTGCAAGTTAATTAAATTTCAAAATAATTCCGATGGAAAAACCAACGTTTGGTAATGTTTGACATGTTCTAATTTACAGTTTCATGTCCTGTTCATCATCTGAATTATCTACAGTATAGATTCTGGGAGATGTATTTCACCTTTTACGCCAAAATCTGAGCAACTGTGTCTGATGTAGATATTCTGAAAATCTCATGAATGGTTCACTGGCATTATTAGAGCAAGACAGAATTGTTAAAGTGGCTTTGATCATTTCAAATAATGCAGAAACAAAATCTGAAGGCTTCCGTACCCATATTTTGCAAAACTTTATTTTACACTTGATTCAAATACGCATACTATCCAGTGTGATATGTGAACAGTGCAATACGACTGGTGCCCAACGTTTTACGTCCTTGACTGTTGTTTTAATCATTTACTCCGAGGTGATCTACAAATCAAGACTTCACGCGTGTGTTGATGGCACCTGGCTCTGCTTGAACAGCTTTTATTTTGAATCGGCGGCTTCTCTCTGAACAATGCTTGTATGATAGCTATGAGTGGACGGGCAGAAGATCCAACAATGAAAAAATATAGAGACCATCAAAACCAATTTTTACTGTTCCTGCCAAAACATTCATTTCAGAATTCCCTGATCCACTCTTCTCTTTGGCCATTGTCCGATGCAAAACCAGGATTCAGAGTATCAACATCCCAATGGAAACCGAGCTTTCTCCAAACATTATTGACTCCACTCCAACGACTGGTTTCTTGCCACTTTGAAATTTCACTCGACTCTCAACTTTTCTTTGCTCATGAGTTGCTGAAAATGTTATTATTTCCTTTGTTACATGTCGATTTGACGACTGAATCTATCTCCTGGAAAAACTCCGATCATCTTGCACATTCAAAATATTTCTTCAATTTTCGTCCTTTGACATCATTCGTAGGGCTTCCATATTTACAGCAATCAAAATGTACACTGAAGTGGTAGAATGAGAACGTGATTGAACTATTAATATAGATATCCAGGTTGGTGAACTCAGTTGATGTCTCACCACAGTTGCTGCTGGAATTGGAGGTTGATTAACAAATCTGGAATTGCTCTTAGCAATAGCGACCATGGGACCACCTTAAAAAAAACACTGTTTCGTTCAGATCCCACTTCATTAAACAAAATCTCCTAGGCCTTATACAAACTGCGCAGGCATTTTCTAAAGTTGCTGTAGAATTGCCGCATGAGCCATTCAATTTGCGCGCAATTAGAGGTTGGTGAAAAGTGCTGATGTCTCCATTTTGTGAACAAAACAGAATTGGGTGGCACGGTGATTCCATGGTTAGCACTGCTGCCTTACAGCACCAGGGACCTGGGTTTGCTTCACCCCTCGGTCAACTGTCTGTGTGGTGTTTGCAGATTCTCCCTGTGTCTGCGTGGCTTTCCTTTGTGTGCTCTGGTTTCCTCCCACAATCCAAAGGTGTGCAGGTCAGGTGAATTGGTCATGCTACATTGCCCGCAGTGTGAGGTGCATTAGTTAGGGTTAAATGTAGGGGGTGTGTTTGGGTGGGTTACTGATCAGAGAGGCGGTGAGGGCATGTTGGATCGTAGGGCCTGTTTGCACACCACACAGAATTTAATCTAATTTGGAAGACATTCTTGTTGTCCTATAATATTAATCTCTTCTGTATCCCACTTTTCTACTGTCTGATTGATGGCAGTTAATGGCAGTTACGTCAAAAACAATAAAAGATTTTCCATGTTTTTAATATGTCTGCTGATCCAATCATTGTCACAATCGTTGAGTTTCACGCTCATCTCGTGGGGGACAAGAGATCTTTGTTTAATCTCTACTGCTAATACTTCGTATGCACGATGTCAAAATGGAAGCTCTGGCACAGGTTAATGGATTGATTGGCAAGCTGCAGTCCAGGAGGATCGTCCAGAAAGCTCAGCGCTGTGAGTGGAGAGGATAGCAAATCTTTGCATAAAAACTCACAGCGACAACCGTTATTGCAAGTGTCAGACTTTGCATGGGATTTTGTTGGTTAAAAGTCTCCAATACAAGGTTTGATTTTTAGAATGCAAAGAAGGAATGCAAAGAGTAAACTTATTACAGATGAGATAATCTGTTAACTCAGAGAAGTGCACACCTGTAATTATGTCAGAGAACGCACACTCACTAACCAAATTTGCGCAATACATGCCTGACCTGCCCACGAGTACGCAAAGGTGTCTGAGAATTATTGTGGCAGCAGTTCACACTCTGTCCAATGGAACGTTAAAACGTTTATTCTCATGGTAACACGATGATTTTGGCGAACATTTTTTTCTGAGATGTATTATCTGTCCATCCCAGATGTTGTCTTCATAAGTAGACAAGAGATGGCTTGATGAAATGTTGTACCTGCACATGCTGGAGCATCCCTCTGTGATTGGGGGAAAGGCTGCTGTTGAATAAGTGTGCATATATCTTTCCTGGTGGCTTGTTTAGAAAGGGAGAGATTTGGTAGCATAGGATGTGTCACCTATGTACACAGACAATATTTTTCTGAGTGGGAGAAGCACAGAACATACATAAAATTTCTGATCTACGTTACATGATCCGAACTCTACTGTTCTAACACAATAAGTACATATTTTTTTCGCTATGATGGACATCGTGTCAATCAGTATCAGGATGACAAAATTAACAGCTCTGTTTTCAAGAATGGTAAGTTGAAATTTTATTCCATCACCAAACCTGTGATCACTACTTTCATTTCGTCACTCCTATGCTGTATTCTGATTTCAACGTGAAAAAAAATTATAACAACTACCAATCCCTTCTCGAAATCTTGAGGAAGTCCTTTAAGTATATTAAAGGAAAAATGACACCAAGAGAGAATAGAACCCTTCGTGGACCAAAGTGGACATGTATGTGCAGAACTGCAGGATATGACCGAGGTTCCCAATGATTATTTCTCCTCTGTGATCACCATGGAGGAAGACGTGAAGACTTAGAAACTTAGGGAAGATGGCATGATGGCTTGGGGACAGTCTCTATTGCAGTAGATAAGCTTTTGTGTATATTAGCATGCATGGAGATAAATCTCCTGGTCCTGACCAGATATATCCAGAAATATTGCAAGGAGCTAGAGAAGAAATTTCAGTGAACCTGACTGATATTTTTGCGTCATTGGTAGCCACAGGTGAAGACCGAGAAGGCTGGAGTATAGCGAATTTGGGCCTATTATTGAAGATGAACTGCAAAGAGATGGCTAAAAATAAGCTCAACATCTGAGTTGGGTTAGTTCCGAAAGAAGATTCGGAGAGATAAAATCGACATGCCATTGGAAATACCGGATTTGTCAGCATGGTTTTGCGACTGAGAGATCATGCCTCACAAATATTCTGGAGTTCTTTGATGAAGTGAACAGGAAGGTTGACAAAGGCAAGGCGGCATATGATGCGGCGCGGTGGCACAGTGGTTAGCACTGCTGCCTCGCAGCGCCAGAGACCCGCGTTCAATTCCCGACTCAGGCGACTGACTGTGTGGAGTTTGCACATTCTCCCTGTGGGTGGGTTTCCTCCCACCGTCCAAAGATGTGCACGTCACATGAATTGGCCATGCTAAATTGCCCGCAGTGTTAAGTAAAGGGGTAAATGTAGGCAAATGGGTGGGTAGCGCTTTGGCCAAAAGGCCTGTTTCCACACTGTAAGTAATCTAATCTACATGAATTTCAATATCGCATTTGATACGTTTCCATATGTTAGGCTACTCTGGCAGATTAGATCGCACGGAAGCCTGTGAGTAGTGGAAAGCCTCAAGGCTCGGTACCTGGCCCATTGCTGTGCCTTATCTATATCCATGATTAATACGTTTGCTGATAACACTGAAATAGGTGTGGACAGAAGAAGGGTATCAAAAATTGCAGCACGACCTTGATCAGCTGGGAAGGTCGGCCGTGAAATGGAGTTTAATCTTGATAATTGCTATACTGCATTTCAGAAAGTCAAAAGAGGGAAGGAGATTCATGGTGAATGAGAGGGCCTTAAGGAGTGTAGTGGAACAGAGGGATCTTGGAGTTCAGTTTCACAGTTCTGTGAAAATGGAGTCACAGGTAGACCGGATAGTGAAGAGGGCTTTTGGCACACTGACATTCGTCAGTCAAAGCATTGAGTATAGAAGTCATGAAGTTATGTTGCAGAAATGCAGGATGTTGGCGAGGCCACACTTGTAGTATTGTGTTCAATTTTTAAAAACGTTTTGTAGGAACGAACGAGGTCAGAAGACATTTACAAGGATGTTTCAATGACTCAAGAGTCTGAACGAGAGGAAGGGTTGGACAGGCGAGGCCTTTGCTTCTTTACAGCGAAGGAGATGCAGGGCGAATGTTATAGAGTTGCATATGATCATGGGAGGCATAGATAGGGTGAATGCACGCAGTCATTTCCTCAGCATTGGGGAATGGAGGACTAGAGAGCATCAGTTCAAGATTGGGGGGAAAGTATGAAATGGAATCAGATGGATAACCTTTTCTTTAACACACAGTGTTGGACGTTTATGGAATGAGCTGTACATGGAAGTGTTGAAGTCGGGTACATTATGAATATTTGAAATGCATATGTTTAAATACATGGTTAGGAAAGGATTCGAAAGATGTGGACCAAGTGCAGAGAAATGGGGTAATTGTGGACGGAACCTTTGCTCGGCATGGGACAGTTTGGACCAAAGGGCTGTAGGACTTTATGACTCTCAGTGCAGTATGACCCAGAAGTCTACGAGTTTGAAGAAGACATATTGGCAAGGGTTAATGAGGATACCGAATGAGCATTTATTTTTCGTCATTGGTTGCTCTTTAGAATGTGGTGGTGAACATCTTCTTTGAATTGTTGCAGTGCCTTTGGTGAAGATACACCACAATATCTTCCAGGAGCATGATCCAGGATTTTCCCTCAGTGACATCAGAGGAATTGTAATTGATTTGTCGGTGTCGATGGTGACTGCTGTGGAAGGGAACTTGCACTTGGTGATGTGCAAGAGCAACTGAAGCCATTGTCATTCTCCATGGAAGTCGAAGTTACTGTTTAATGTTACTATTAAAATTCGCACCTTGTTGAATTTCTGTCATGCGGTTTGCACATTGTTCTTAGAGAGTACCATGAAATAAATGGCAAATGATGGTGTATTTGCTGCCAATCAAATGTCCTGTTTTATCGAGTGTTGTCAGAGTTAACTGACCAAGGCAAATCAAGAATCATCTGGAGGCCGTCGAGATTGGTCATGCACGAGGCACTTCATATAATAACAGAATTCTGACGAATTAAAAAAAGGCTATTCGGCACAACATGTCTGCACACACTGCACACAGTTCCACTGTCTGCCACATTGTTGCAATCAGGCAATGGAGCTTTTGCCAAAACCAACTCCGAGCATGCAGTTCAGTGGACACTGTTGGACACATCGTGATATTGTCAATGCAATTATCCTGCACGTCTTTGGACTGTTGGGGGAATCTACAGACACAAAGATAATAAGCAATCTCTACACAGACAGTCGCCAGAATCGATCCCAGTTAGTTTTCCCTGAACTGAATTTCATTGAATTGAACTGAATTAGCATTACTATCACATGTTCTGGACAGAGAACAATTGTTTGCAAGTCACCACATAATAGGTATAAGTCTTAGGTAAAAGTCACCAAGATACAGAAATTTACGTATTGGTTACTAAATAGAAAGAAAGGTCTGTCGTATGAATAAGTAGGAAAGTGAAATCATTCTTGTGCTGCTCCTCGCCTTCTTTCATGCATATTTCATTGAACCAGTGTGCATTGAACAATTTGCTGTTGTTGCAAATTGGCTCTGCCGAGCTATGAGGTTGTAAGTTTGTTGGAGAAAAGTTCTCTGTTGATACTTCTATGTTCCACTGCACTGATGCCCCGTTTTGTTTTTCTAGATCTGTTCCGAGTCCATCTCGTTTAGCATGACAACTGTACACAATACAATGCAATTATTCTCATTGTGACAATGATTTGTGCTATGATAACATGCCTGTGCACTGGCCTGTCTTACCAATAATGTCATGGCGAGGTCCATTTGCAGCAGACAACTTCGTGAGGACGAGGTCAATTATATTTTTCCTTCTTACTGGTCACCCCATTGCGTGCCACCCCAGCTCTCTTTTCAATTCGTGCTCAGCATGGAGGAGTACTGATTTAATTGGTTGATGAGGATCCCTTGCAAAATGTTGACCTGATGCCGTGAGACTTCATGAACTCCAGAGTCAATGTTCTGTACTGTGAGATAAACTCATACTTGACTGAGTTCCTGCATCACAAACTCTGCTGGATATGCCCGAAAAATAGGAAATAAATAGCTGACAGAAGATGATGGAGGTGTTTGAGATATTTGAGTAGTGCATGCGGCAATGTCAGGCTCATTTCTGACTCCCCTGTGAAACAGTTTCTTCAATCTGGATCTAACCGTCAGATACAACGCCATGCAGATTCCACAGGGATGGATTTTCTGTTATGCTTTTATGCCTTATTTGATACAACGTATCTGTCTGGGATCAGTTGAGAACACACTGAAAATTTTGTGAAACCATTTCGAACTGCAGTTAAAAGTCGCTCACATACCTCAGGGCAATCATAAAGGGACACTAAATACTATATTTCCTTTGCGCCCACACTCCTGAACATATTAAATGAAAACATTGTCTTCCATCCTAATATCCCTTATTTCGGTACAATTTATAGATCGCCAAAATGCGTCGAGGAGAAAGACAGCTGAAAGTAATTAAAGTTTGGTCTTTTTTCAAAGTAAAACATAACAAAGAACATCGAAAACAATTCGGGTAACTTCCAATGAAAAGGGGAAGAAAACCAGGAATTTGCTTTAAATAACTTAAATCTCTCTAAAAGAAAAACTAGCTATCTTAAATCCAAGAATGATCTTTTCTTATATATAATGGATACACTAAACTTAAATGTAGATTACATTTGGGGTTAAATTGTTGTGTTCAATGTTGATACATGCTGTTTCAGAAAGAATCAGTCTATACAAGCGTTTCATAAATCTTGGGGACAGATGCATGATACTGAAATCGGATGTTAGACATCTTGTCAAAATGCTCCTGTAAAATTCCGTGGAAGGCAACGAGCATTTGGTCATGATATGATTAGATTCTCTACAGTATGGACACAGGCTCTTTGGCCCAACAAGCCCACACTGACTCTTTGAAGTGTAACCCACTGCAGACTCATTCCCCTACTTTTACCCCTGACTAAAACTCCAAACACGATTGGCAAATTAGCATGGCCAATTCTTCTGATCTGCACATCGTTGGACTGTGGGAGGTACCCAGAGTACCGGGAAGAAACCCACGTAGACACGCGGAGCACATGCAAACTACACTCAGGCAGTCGCCTAAAGCTGGAATCGAACCCAGGTGCCTGGCACTGTGAGATCGCAGTGCTAACCACTGAAGCACCATGCTGCCCAAACTACTGAGCCAGCGTGCTGCTCATTAATATGTACTCAAGTCAAGAACAGTTAACCTGTAAACATTTCCCATTTCATGACAAGTTTTCATATTATTAAGTTGTGATTTTTGATATTCAGTGTGATCAAGACAGTCTTTCCCTATTTCCGATTGGCTTCTCGTTCTACGTGACATCACTCGTCTAAACATTTACTTCCAGCTTATGTGGGAACGTGCATCATTGAAGCCAATAAACCAGTGACACGACTATCAGCAACTGCGCTTTGTAAAGATAGAATCTCAGAAAAGCGATTAGAACTGCTTGCTTAACTTCTTTTCTTAACATGGACATTCAATTCTCCTTCTTTAAGTTTACTGTTAAATGCAAGAAACCAAAGAACTGATGAAATTCCATAAATTAAAATAAACTCAGTACAAATGATGATCTGTTCACATGATTAGGCCTGATATTGCAAGAGTGGCAGGGTTTCTGATCCAAGCCTTTAACATTGATCAAGACATTTACAAGTAAATAAACATGAAAAGCGTTCCTACCACAGCCTTTAAATCATAATTAAGAAGCTCAGAATGTCAAACAGCACATTAATCTTGAATTCCTCACTGAAACAAGATCCAGACATTCCACGTGGAACAACAAAAAAAATAGAATTAAGCCAAATAATTAAATAATAGAACAATCCAAAACAAAATTAAAAGGTGGAAGTAAACACTCCTTCGCATCACCACAGTGTCCGTGTTCAAGGTATTCTGTACATGGAAGAAATGAGCGACGATGAAGGTTGTTGACAATTACATCAATGACTCAGAAAAAGAAATCTTCAATAAAGCTTTATAAGGCTACACATTGAGAAGAAAGTTAACTTTGTGTATTTTCCCTTCCAAATGTATTGCCAGTCTCAAGACCTTGCCAAATGGGTAAACCCAGAAATAGATTCAGGATTGCCATACCTGGCCGGGAGTGAAAATGCCAAAACTGGAGAAATCTTTCAAACCATGTTTTAGCATTATGCGGGGATATATTCCGGGAAGCTATCAGGAACATCAAATAAAACATTCTGAGGCCCTTGGACAAATATATTGAATGAGCCATTGACTTTTACAAGAAACACGAGGTAACGAAGAACTTACATTGCCACCTGCATAATGTATTTACTTGCAGATAAAATATGAAATTCTATCCTTCATATCAATTGGATGCAATCCTTGGAAATTGCTATCTATCAGAGTTACAATGTGACTTGATGTATACCGGAATGTTAGAAGCGATATTGTTTTAAAAGGGTTGAATTCCAGGACAGTGAAAAATCCTTGTGTCACCTCTGCCATGAAAGAAATGAATGTTTGCTTTGTATCTTAAAACTTGTACTCTCTCTTATTTACAATATAGCTTCGTAAGATTTGCAGGTAAGGCTATTGTTGGAGTGATATTTACTTGAACAATAGCAAACAATCAGAACGTCTGCCATCTTGCTCAGCCTATAAAATTCATTTGCATCCAACGATAGAATTCAAGTGCACCTTCACTTTGAACGTTGCTCCTGTTTTATTTTGTAAACAAAATTATTTGTCGATCAACGCAACGGTGAAATTTGTCAACATAATGTGCTGGACTATAACAAATAAGGCTCAGAAAAGGTTGACAAGGATGTATCCAATTTTGGAGGATTTGACTGAATAGGCTGTGGCTGCTTTCCATGGAGCGTCAGGGGCGAAGCTGCATAAACTCATCATAGAGGTTTATAATATCATGGGAGCGTGCATAATAATAGGACACAAATATTTCCCCTAGCGTGGGGAATCCAGAACTAGAGTGCATACGTTTATGGTGAGATGGGAAATCTTTAATAGGGATCTCAGGGGAACGTTTTGATGCTTGCTTTGTCAGAGGGTGATCCTTGTATGGAAGAATCTGCTGGAGGAAGTGGTGGAGACTGGTACAATTGGTACCATTTTAAAGGCACCTGGATGGATATTTGAATAGGAAGGGTTTAGAGGGATATGAGCCAAGTGCTGGCAAGTGAGACTAGATTAGTTCAGGATATCTGTTTGGCATGGACAAGTTGAAATGAAGGATTTATTTCCCGTGCTGTACGGCTCCATGACTCCAAATATTATTGAAGTTTTATTCCAGTTTTCTCGGAAGTTCCCGTCGCTTAATCGAACAAATACTTTCAGAATGTTTTTCCAGCTTTGTGTTTCCTTCAATGACTCAGTTTGTAAAATTCATCCTGAGTTATTGTAACCATTATGCCACAAATGAATAAATACATTTTGTGGTAAAATTCAGTCAGCCAGTGTGTGGCACGGTGGCACAGTGGTTAGCACTGCTGCCCCACAGCGCTTGAGACCCGGGTTCAATTCCCGACTCAGGCGACAGACTGTGTGGAGTTTGCACAGTTCTCCCCGTGTGTGCGTGGGTTTCCTCCGGGTGCTCCGGTTTCCTCCCACAATCCAAAGGTGGGCGGGTCAGGTGACTTGGCCATGCTAAATTGCCTGTAGTGTTAGGTAAGGGGTATGGGTAGGTTGCAGGTCGGTGTGGACTTGTTGGGCCGAAGGGCCTGTTTCCACACTGTAAGTAATCTAATCTAAATGGAATCTCTTTCAGTTTTATACGTGTGAAGAGCTGCTAATTGATTTTGTTGTTGAATTCGCTCTTGGGGTGTGCGTGACACTTGTATGGTCAATGGTAATGCACAATTAATTGCCTTTGAGAAATGCTAATGAGCTCAGTATTTGAACTTGTGAAATCTATATCTTGTTGCCGTACATGCTCGTGCTTCAGAACGGGACTTCAAGTCATTGATTCAGTAAAAAGATGGAATGTGGAAAATAGTATTCCATATCAGTGTGGTCAGAGTCTTGCATGGGACCATTCGCATTAGTGTCCCTTGTGAGTTCTTCCGTTTCAGTTCCAGACTACACAGCTCATCGGATTGGGATTAAGGAACTTAATGTTTAAATCATCGTAAAATGGAGAGCCACAGAAAAGCACTGAGTTAGTGTCGTAGAATGTCATGCACAGCAAATCCACCCTTCAGTTCCAAATAATTAACTACAAACTGAGTACATAAAGCGATTGAATTGAATTGAATTGAATGCTTCATTTCAATGACTCGAGTGAATTCCACAAAAGAACTGCCAAGTTTCGAAATGAAAACCATTATGTATGAATCATTCTCTCAACAATTTGGGATTACGTTTGACCACAGATTTATCGAGCCTCATGATGACAACATAAAGCCAAAAGTTGTGGGTGCTGCAAGTCTGGAAGTCAGAGAAACTCAGAACACTCTCTGTGGAGAAGAAAGCCGTGTTAATGTGGCGAGTCCAGAGATCCATATTCAGCCATCAGCTTTTGGCTAAAAGAAGAGGTCAGGTCGAAAAATTCTATTATTGGTAAGTGAACACCTTGTTTCCAAAAGGCCAAGTAAAAGGGAGAAACTGATGATTCTACAAGTGACGTTATTAACCCAATAATGAATTGAGAAAATAACTGTTGACACAAGTTTCATAGAAAATTAGATTAAATCATTCATGCAATAAAGCTTAAAAAATTTCGTGAGGCACATACTTGAAATGACCGGATGGAGTAACGGTGAAAAGATTATTTGGAATTGTTTATTATTTGACATGTCATATTTTTCCATAATGCTTTAAGGTACTGCTAATTGTCAGCATGCTACCATTTTAAAATAAATCTTTCACAGATTTATTTCATTCCTCCCGAAGTAATGTAAATGCAGCGTATTGTTAAAATAAAAACTGACATCAACAAAGAAATTGGAACTTCAGCATGTAGTGTCTGGTAATTTCAATTTAAAATTTAATGTGTAAAACTTACCGAAAAGGAAGCTGATTGATTCTTCTCTCATGTTACAATACAAACTTCGTTGGGTCCTACTCTGGAAAGCGAAATTTACTTCTTACATGTCTGGAGCATTTCAGAGAAAATGTGCTTCAGAGCTGTCGTTCTGTGAGCCCTTTCCTGTTAAAAATAAATGTATGCTCACGTTACTAAAGGGGAATCACAAGAACTCTGAGCAGTTTGTCATGCTCAGAGCCAATTTAGTTACTTAAAAACAAACAACAAAATAACGTTATGATGAAGTTTTCTGAAATTAATACAAAGGAGTCAAGAAACAATGAGTGAAATACACTGAAAGTATTATTGATGCAAGAATCAGAATGCATCACTTTGACACTATTTCAATGGCGTGCCTTTTCTTATTCACATGAACTTGGAAAACTGTCAGAAAATTGCTAATGCATAATACTTCCGCTAGTTTCGAGGGCTGAATGCATGGTTTCAAGTAAAATAAATTCAGGTGTATTGCTTTCACTTTTAGCTGAGCATGATCGGAATCTTTCTCTCAGTATTCATTGAAGGAAAATAAGTCGTTATCGAGTGTAGAAAATTGATGTGTTGTGGTGTCACCAGAGTGTAGTTGGTGTTCTGTGATTAATTGATGCGTTCAGATTTGATCTGTGGAACAGTATCTTGTGTCATCAAGTGACTAACTTATGTACGTTAAGTAATATGAGCGCTTAGGAAATGCTGAAAGATATTCAAATGCTTTGGTCTGTTCTTCCATGATTTAAAATCATGTTTAACTTGAGTCTTGAATAAATTCAACAACTTCTACAGTGTATGATGTAAAGCTATATCGCAAATATCTAGCGAACTCAGTTGTTAGCAATCCCGTAATCAACTACCTTTTGAGAGAGGTAACATCAGAGTTTGAATGGTATACGTCGTGATAACACCTTCACTACTGAATGCCCTCGATATAATTCGAGAATCACGGCCGCAAGATGAGACAGTTACTGCAAAATCTATTCGTAAGATATATCCGTTTAGATGGTTGAGATTAAATAGCTCCTCTTCGTTCTGTACTTTACAGAAGATATGCCTTGTCTCTGGAAACTGTTTGCTGCACTTTAAGTCAAAGCACAGGGAATTACTTTTTCCTTAAACTTTTAGATAGCACCTCCAAAGACAATGGAAGAACATTGACCAGAAATAATGCAACACTAGCGAAGTTGTCTATAGCAAACAAGTTACTTGCTCTGCATATCAGTCCATTTGACTCATTGCTCTCTCCATCTGTCATTTAGCATACTGTTCCTATCATGTGTAAACCGAACACTTGGCCAATAGATTCCACAGCCTACCGTCTGAAAGTATCCTACACTCTACCGTATACCTGCAAATCTGCATTTCTACTGTCTAATCCACATACACTTGCTTTGACAGTGGAAGAACCATTGCTCCTGCAGAAGACAGAAAAATGCACAAGCTCCATGCAAGCAGTCATCCAAAGTATGAATCGAACCTTCGTCTGTCGTGTTGTTTGGCAGGATTGCCATCCTCTGAGTTGCCGACTTACTAATTGAAAAACAAAGTGGCCTTCGTCTCTTTGCACCTTTACTATATCTTCAACGTTTTTACCTATTATCTTAATCTTTCTCTGTTCCTTCATGTCGCTCAATGCTGAACAACATGCTGTGCCTTCTAACTGGTTCACACATTATTTAATTGCAATAACATTGGTAAAGTGTAACGTTCTTTATTTCAAGACCAGGAATATGAGATCATCACATTTTTTTTCGGAAGAAAGAAATCCAGTTTCTGCTTCCAAATCTCACGATTTCCATTCTCAAAGTCATCATAGGTATGTGCCTCAGTCAGTATGTTCGCGGTATTCCGCATTTCGTAGCTTCAGACCCTCTCACAAACCATATCCCTCTCTCTCTCCTCCTGATACTTGTTTCTGTATCTCTTTACAATTTGCCTTCTTCACCATTCTTCAGATTCACAACCGAAGAAAATATCGGATTAAAACGCTTGAGAAAAGTGAATTAAATTTCAACAGAAGATTACACAACCCCTGCCTACTCGCCAACCAAACACAATTTACGAATGTAAATGAATAAAACCATTGTTATATCACAACACTACCTCGCTCACATATCCCCAGGAAAGTGACACGGTTGGTTTTCGTGATGAAACGCTTAAAAAAAGGAAAGGATTGCCAATCTGATATTTTTCTCTACCAAAGAAATATTTCCCTCGACTCCATATTGTAAGTTACTCCCTAATAGTCAGTATACCATCGTCATATAATTAATGTCTGCAAGTTAACATTTGTTTGCACTTCCATCTGTTTCCTGACCATATCCCTTTGTTAATCAGCCAGTCACTAGTCACTAGCCTTCCCTTGACTGTTTCTGTAACTTTATGCAAGAACACATAAACCATAACTGATCATGCCTCAAGGCAGCCAGCCCAGCTCCTTCTGAATGCATGTAGATTTGTTTGCTTTATTAACTTGACGAACAAAGTTAAAAATCACTGAAGGTCATAGTCCAACAGGTTTATTTGGAAGCATTAGCCCTCCAAGTGCTCCTTCCTCTTCAGGTGGTTGCCGAGCATTTCCACAAGACACAGAAGTTACAGCAAAATATGTCAGTGGATTGCAGTTGAAATATGTTAAACCGACTTAGATTACATCTTTCATGCTTTAGAATTGCTAGCTTTGTTTCGTTAATATGTAAATCCCAGAACCCCTTTTGAAGCCATATTCTCAAGCTGTTCTGAAAAATGTTGTCATCGCAGCACAGGCAATGAATTTAAGGCGTGAGGCAAAAGTTTTTCTATGCACTAATCTTGAGTCCGACTGGTTCTAATTGTCAAGTGGGATTTGCAAAGTCTTACATGGATTGTCTGTTGGTTTTGCATTTCTTGAGCAAAATAAAATTCAGTTCTGCAAATAAAAATCACCTCATAAACGTACGTGTGCGTATGTCTGCAGAGCCATTGCAAGTGTGTGCATGTGAGTGTGTACGTGTGGATGTGAGAATATGTGAGAGAGTGTGTGCTTGCATGCGTAAGCTTGGTGAACTATGTGTCTAACTGTGAAGCGGTATGAGCCTGTGAGACGGCACGTGTGTGGGTGTGTGTGTGCGGAGTGTATGTCTGTGTGCATCTGAGAGAGAGTTGGTTGAAGAGAGAGAGTCTATGTTAGAGTGTGTGCATGTTTGAGTGTGGTGCGTAGTCTGGTGTGTGTGTGTGGTCGAGAGAGAGAGTGTGTGGTGCAGTGGGGTAACCTGTAGTGTGCCATGAACCCAAGGTGGCGACAGAGGCCACCCTCATGTGTTTCGGAATTGGCTATGTGTCTCTGCTCTGCTACTTTGCATTGTTGCATTTCCAGAATCCGACTTGGAGAATGGTCACCCTCAGGTCCGCGGCCGAATATCTTGGATCACTGAAGTTGTCCCCCACTGAGGGAAGACCTTTGCTTGGTGATTGTTCTGGGTGTCCATTCACCCGTTGCTGTGGTGTCTGCTCTACCTCGCTAATGTACCATGTCTGAGGATATCTTTGCCTGCAGTGTATGAGGTAGGCAACATTGGCCGAGTAATATAAATACTGCCACATACATATTGCCTTGTGTATGTCACCTTGCGTATTTGTAGTATGCTTGTTGATACTCTGACACGTCTTGCAGCAGTTGCCGTCAGAGGGTTTTACAGTGATGTGGTCGATGATGCCCTGAAGGCTGGGCAGCTCACTGTGAACTGTTTAGGGTTTGGAATTTGCTTAAAGCCAAGAAGTGAAGGTGGGGGCAAGTTCTTGGCTAGTTTCTTAACTTCACGCCTTTAAACAACCACCAAACCTCGAACAGATCATTATTCGCAGCAAACTGCGCCACCTTCAGGCCAACGTTGGCCACAACACCATACAACCGTGTCACAGCAGCCGTCCGAGATGTTTGGCCTCGGACGTTCGGGTAACCATCCGCCAATCTGGACTTCTGAACAAGCAATAATTGACAATGACTGAGCAGAGGATGATGGCCAAGTTTGTTACGCAGAAGGATGGCCACAACCAGGATCTTGTGTTCATGTGACACTACAGATGACCTCACTGCACTACACTCTCTCCCTTTCACTCACACACACACACACGTACACACGCATGCACGCACGAAGACACACACAGTCCTGCATACTCACACACTAACACAGACCCGCCATCACACACAAGTTCTCTCTCATTTGCACACACAGCCACATACCACACGTCAGTACCATGCTTCTTACGATTTTACAGCGACGACACAAAGACTGAACGGTCTGTCATTGGATTCTCTATATAACATTCGAATCATTGTACAGGCTGTGCCATGAAATGATTTTGTTCTTTTCTTTCTTATAAGTAATAATGACCATTTCCCATTAAGTGATGATTATTTCCTCTACAATCTTCGAATTAGTAAAATATTAGTAATAATGCTATCTTTTGGTATCTATCTTGCGAGAAAAACAGATAGAACAGCACAGATCACATGGAGACACCTCTCTGGTGAATCCTCTCTGCGATTCCATTGCAGTTACACATATTGACAGTATCAGAAAGTATCCCAGTGTACATTGAAGTATGGTAGCATTGAATCTTCTTGCACAGAGTGCATTCAAAAGTTCAATGACAGTCAGTTGAACCATGCATGCTGCACGCTCTCACAGGCTTACACCCCATCACACTCACCCACATATTTAACCAAGCTTACACACAAGTACACATTCTCCCACATGCATTCACACCCATACACTTACTTTGTCCCTCCTGCATGCACACACATGCAATTTTATGAGGTGAACGTGCTTTAGCAAAATTGTACGTTTTTTCTCTCAAAAATGTATAACCTACAGCCAATCAACGTAAGATTCTGTTAATTCCACTTCAGGAATATGACCAGTCTGCCCCAACATGAGGACACAACCATACTCTAACCTTACACCCTTAATGCATTATCTGAGCTGAGATGACAGCTTTTGTTAGAAAGCTCGAAGTTATTAGATTTGATTAGATTACTTACAGTGCGGAAACAGGCCCTTTGGCCCAACAAGTCCACACCGACCCGCCAAAGCGCAACCCACCCATTTACCCCTTACCTAATACTACGGGCAACTTATCCTGGCCAATTTACCTAACCTGCACATCTTTGGACTGTGGGAGGAAACCGGAGCACCCGGAGGAAATACACGCAGACACGGGGAGAACGTGCAAACTCCACACAGTCAGTCGCCTGAGTCGGGAATTGAACCCGGGTTTCTGGCGCTTTGAGGCAGCAGTGCTAACCACTGTGCCACCGTGCCGCCCACTAATACTGAGAATGAGTCTTAAAAGGAGTTCTGGGAGTTACATATTAACGGACAGGAGCTCGCAAAAGAATTCTGAAAGATGAAAGACTTAATCTAAGTTTGTTTAATATATTTCAGTCACATGACACTGTAACGTTTTGCTCTAAATGCTGTGACTTATGTTCCTGCTCCACATCTACCTGATGAAGAAGCAGCGCTTCCAAAACTAATGCTTCCAAATGGACCTGTTAGTCTATAATCTGGTGTTGTTTCATTTCCAACTTTTTTCACTCCAGTATATTATTGGATCCTCCAAATCTTGAGAAACAATAATAACATCTCAACTCAAATAAAAAAAGAAACATTTGCTTTGTCTCTGTAACTCTGGCCCTTCTCAGAAAGACCGTGCTATGCACAGAATATAAAATAACATGAAATAGACTCCTCAAGTTCATGAAATTGTGGAAGTAGCTTTTAACTCATACAGAATCGAACTGAGATCACAAGGACATTCGGGAGAAAATTGAAAATAGTAAATGCAAGATCTGGCAATATAAACGTTTGACAAGCAATTGGATTTTCCTTTGGAATAGTTGGCGTTTTAAATCAATTATCTCTAATCACTGGCCCCAAGAATATCCATACTGAATTATCAATTTTATGAATCACAATCGTAAAGTAGGAACACTGTAAAACTTCGCATTTGTTTTCCCTCTCTCTCAAAGATCTAGACACCACTCTGATCCCTGGGATGCCAAGGCTTTCGTATGAAGGAAGACTGGGCTGATTTGATTATTTTCACTATAGTTTAGAAGAATGAAGAATGATCTCATAGAAGTCTATGCATTTGTGATAGGCGCAGGTCAGGCACACGTAGGAAGGATGTTCTCGATGTCTCGGGAATCTAGAAACAGGATTCATAAATTTATGGTACACGTAACATGCTGAAGACTGAGATGAGTCAAAATGCTTTCTGCCAATCATGGCGAAGTTTGTCAAAGATTCTGCCACTGAAACCCTTGAGGCCAAGCGTTGAATGTTTTCAGGAACGAGTTCGATATTGTTCTGAGGATTAAAGGGTTCAGAGGGTATGGTGAGAAAGCAGGGGCGGGTAGTTTGTTTCTTTTTAAAAATTGCTAAAGAGCGGAAACACACCCTTTGGCCTTGCAAATGTGCTCCGATCCTTCGAACTGCACCCCACACAGACACCGCCCCCACCCCCATAACCCTTTCGCTGTAAGTCGACTTGTCCCATGACTAACGTACCTAACCTACACATCCCTGAACACAATGCGCAATTTATTTGAAACAAAATGGTAAACCGTACCTCTTTCGATTGTGGCAGGAAACCAGAGAACCCAATGGAACCCGAAGCAGGCATGATGAGAATGTGAAAACTCAACATAGGCTCTTGCCCAAGCATGGAATTGAAACCAGGTTCCTGGTGCTGCGCGATAGCAGTTGGATGAAGAACAATGACCACATTGAATAGGGGAGAAAGTTTGAAATGCCCAATGACAAACCACTCTCCTTTTTTCATTTTTATTTATTCATTTGTTGAATATATGTGTTCCTGGCTGGCCAGTGTTTATTTCCAATATCTATTGTCCGTTAGATGTTGTTGGTGAACTGCCTTCTTGAACCACAGCTGTGCAACTACTGTAGGTTTACCCAGAATGCCATGCTGGAGGGAATTCCAGGATTTTGAACCAACAACAGTGAAGGAACAGATACATACTTCCAAGTCAGATTGATGAATGGCTGGGAGGGGATTTGAAGGTGGTGGTCTTCCCATGTCCTTGTCCTTCCAGACCAAAGTGGTATTGGGTTTGGAGGATTCTGTCTGAAGACTTGTGACGAATTTCCACAGTGCATCTTGAGGATAGTATACTCTGCTGGTACTGATTGTTGGTAGTGAAGCGAGTGGATGCTTCAGGTTTTGTTGCCAATCAAGTAGTTTGCTTTGTTCTGGATAATGCCCAGCTTCTTGAGTGTCGTCGGGGGCTGGACCTTGTCAGGCAAGTGTAGAGTATTCCATCACACTGCTGACCTGCGACTTGTAGATTCTGAATAGGCTTTGAGGAGCCAGAGGTGAGTGACTTTTCGCAATATTCTTAGTCTTTGACCTGCTGTTGTATCAACTATGCTCATGGGGTGAATCCAGTTGAGTTTCTGGTCAATGATAAGCCCAACAATATTAATGACAGGAGATATATTGATGGCAACAGCATTGAATGTCAAGAGGCGGTGACTATATTGACTTTTACTGGTGATGATCATTATCTTGCATTTTTGTGATACGAATGATTCTTCACAACTGTCAGCTCAGACTGCAATTTTTTTCAGATGATATTGCGTTTGAAAATGGAATGCTTCAGTATTTGAAGAGTCATGAATAGTTCGAAAGATGTTGCAATCATCACGAACATTCCCACTTCTGGCCTAGTGATGGAGAGAAGGTCATTGATGAAGCAGCTGAAGATGTTTGGACCAAAGTACAGTACCCTGAGGAACCTTGCAGAATTGTCTTCAACTTTAGATGACTCATATTTCACAGCCAGGAGGATTTTTTTTGTGTGTTCTGTATGACTTTACCGAGTGGAGAGTTTTCCCCTTATTTATTGAAGGTTTGCAAAGTCTCACTGATAACAAACCCGGTGGAATGCTGCATTTAGTCATCGGATGTCACTTTCACCTTAACTCTGGAATTCAGCTGATTTGCCCATTATTGAATCAAAGCCGGCATGAGATCAGGAGCTGAATGGCACCGGCTTATCCCAAACTGGGCATGATTGAACAGGTTTTTGTTGATCAGGTGCTACTTGATTGCAGGTTGTTGGCACATTCTATCACTTTACTAATGGTTAAGAGATCAATGCTGGGAGGATGATTAGCTATATTGGATTTTTCTAGCTTATTGTGTACAAGACATAGGTAGGCAATGTCGGGTAGACGCCAGTGTTGCAATTGTACTGGAGCAGCGAGGCTACGGGAGTGGCAAGTTGTGGAGGAAATTTCTTCAATACTATCACCAGAATGTTTTCAGGACCTGTAGTCTTTGCAGTATCCAGTGTCTACAACCGTTTCTGAATATGAGGTGGAGTGAATCAAATTGGCTGGGGAACACTGGAACAGGCCAAGATGAATCATCCACAAAACGCTCCTATCTGAAGGCTTTGCGAAAACTTTAGCCTTACCTTTTGCTCTGATGTGCGAAATATTAATATCAAAATAGCTAGTGGCTAATAAATGGGAATGAGCACAGACATTTTGTTTGAATGTGGGCACAAAGATCTCAAAAGGAATTACATTGAAAGCCCATGATCATTACCGCGAAAATAGTTCTCATCACTTTGCGGCTCAATGAAACATCCCTGATCATTTCAATGAAGCAAGTGAAAAGTGGGCTGACTTTGTGGACGTTTAAATCACTTTGATATGTATTCTGCCCTGAAGCAATTTCCTCCATTGCATACAAATGGAATTCTCATCAACTATTGCGCAGAGTCTTGCAGTTTAACAGCGGCAACTCAAAGGTTATAAAGACGCTGCATGAAATTTATCTATTCACTAATGCAAGAAATTATGTCTCCATTAGCTATGCGATTGACACTGGAATCAATTTAATACCGCGAGAATACCACAAGCAAACGAGAGGCAATCTTCCGTCTATTTGATACAGAATTGTGCACGCAGGATGAGATAATAACATGAGCTATGAATTTATTTGCCTCCCAAGATTACTTGATTCTGTTGGGGTCCGGCTATATCTATATGTGGCAATGATGAGCGAGGTGAATTAGATTTTCGTTGTGAAATGGAGACTGAATAAAAAACGGCATTGGGCTCACATTTCTACTGGGTATTACAAGGAGAGATGGGCATTAAGTTTAGTTTAGTTTTGATCGGGGGTTTTGAGAGAAGGCAGACCATTGGAGGTAATTTTTCCAGGATGCCGGACTGTGGGCTGGCGACTGAGCAATGTAGTCGTTCCCAGATATTTTTCTAGCCAATGAAGAGTGAGGGAATTGGAATCCTACTTTGTGATTGTTACAACGCCTGATGATGTATTAGGCAGTGCGGTTATTTTCAGAGTGATATTGGGTATAGGAGAGTGAGTTGAGCTCTGGAATTATTGTTCATGACTGCAAAAGAGCCGGATGTGACACAGGCTTAGTTATCATAATCTGCTTCATTAAGAAGAATCTTTCCATCAGAAGGTCAGAACTAGCAATGCCTACTTATTATTGCACAAAATTCAGCACGATCTGCGACTCCTCAGATTGTGAAGACACACGTTTGGGGCAGGTGATCCTTGACCCAGTCAGGACCAATCTTCTTACGATTTTACAGCGACGACACAAAGACTGAGCGGTTTGTCATTGAATTCTCCTCATAACATTCGAATCATTTTCCAGGCAGTGCCATGAAATGATTTTGTTCTATTCTTTCTTATAAATAATAATGACCATTTGTCGTTAAACTGTGATTATTTGCACTACAATCTTCGAATTAGTCAAACATTAGCAACAATGAGAACGTTTTTAGTATCTATCTTTCTAGAAAAAGAGATAGAACAGCACAGATCACATGGAGACACCTACCCGGAGCTTGAATTCCAAAGCAACATATGCAATTATGCAAAATAAGACTCTGTTTCATTGACTACCCTATATCCCAGAGGAAGATCATTCAATGTTTAAACTATATTTAGTTCAATTCCAAATTCAGTTTTAAATGAATTTAAGCATTGCACATGACCAAATGGAAGGATTTAGATGAACGTAACGTGGAATGGAACAAAACGTTAGAAAGGGAGATTGATTTACATCTGAAGCCTGCACTGCCATTGAAACTAATTCTTGTCTTTTACACACTATTCTATGTAACTCCCGGAACAGAACAGGTTTTCACTTGATCTCACTGAAATCGACAGAATATCTCTTGAAGTCTGTTATGACCAGTGTCCAGATGAGACACAATTGAAAATGGATAACCCTCGCATACCGAAACATGTTTACTGATTTCATTGCTCTGTTTGTTAGCTATAATGATACACAAATGTTTGCTTGTGAAATGCCAAGAACTACAGAAATATGCTCAAAACGTTCACTTGTGGCATTTTCAGCTCTCCAGTATACCACTTCGTACGGGTTTATAATCATTGAAATATAAAACAAACTTATGCAAGTTTTAATCAATCAATATTTAACTGTAAACATCTACCACAATCTGATGATCTTCATATCACAACCTCCTGTACTACGCCAAATATGATTTGAACAAGACACCCGATATTTGAAAGATAGCTGTGTCTGAATATCCAAAACGAACAGCAAAAATCATGAGCAGTCTGATTCCATTTTGTATCTACTTTTACAGTCTTCTTTAGTAAAACTTCAGCTTCACAACTGCAGATGATGAACAATATCATTTATTTAGAAGTTTATTTTTCCTCGGAATCTTTGTTTTATATTCTTCAGAGTTATTTACGCCATTTGGAACTGAACCTTATACTGCCATTTTCATTTCCTGTCGGCCAATGTTATGCCTCACTTGTAGAAAAATCCGCATGCATTTAATTTTTGTCTCATAGTACATTGTGATCTTCAAATACACTGGCCTAACCTTCCATTTTGTTCATCTCCTTTTCCCGTTAGGCACTTTGCAGACTCCAAGAATCAATACTTATTCCATAGCCTCAGAGCCGACCGCATGATACCCGTAATCCATTTTCCTCATGTTATTTCCCTGCCCTCCCACCCAGACGTTGACTTATTTGTCTTTTGTTTACTTTTCTCTCAGCAGAGAGGACCCGTCTTTGTCCCTTCACACATCGAAGAACGCCTGTTATACATTTTTATTTCCTTTTCACCACAATAAACATCGCTTATTTTTATACCACGCCTCCACATTACGGGTTCTCTTTGCACATTCTCCACCTCTGTCAGAAGGATAAAATAAAAACACCTTTCAGCACTGTTTCGTTCTGAAAAACAGTCAGACTGGACTTGAAACATTAACTTTGTTTCTTTCTCCACAGCTGTTGCCAGAAATGCTGAGTTTAATCCAACAAGTGCCTCAGTTATTTCGTATCGCTTCTTAGTCAGTCAGTTCATTCTTCCAATATACTTCATGACCAATGGTAAGTGTAGCCGAATTTCCTCATCAGGCACCTTGAAATACCCAATTACAAACGCACACAGCACCCTATGGAGCAGCCTGGATCAATCCATGCAAGGATTCACAAAGCTGATGGAGAATGGTGAATCCTCTTTGCGATTCCATTGCAGTTACACATATTGACAGTGTCAGGAAGCATCCCAGTGTATATTGAGGTATGGTAGCATTGAATCTTCTTGCACAGAGAGCATTCAAATGTTCAACGACAGTCAGTTGAACAAAAGGTTTTCTTTTATTTCAGTTTGCTTTTTCTAAATAGGATGAACGACAAATCTTTATTTAGATTCTTTCCCAACAAATGCCTGAGATCATATGACACTAGAAAGCGAGAAAAAAAACTGACTTTGTGTAGAAATTTGTATCTGTTTGCAGATTATTCTTTGGACATGGCGAATAAAACAAATCCTCAGCAGAGTATAAAAATCTCGGTGTGATTGTCTGCATGAACATAACTGCACATATTATGTGAAGCCGCAAACATTCATGGGTGCGTTGAGCACAAGATTCCTGAGCAAAAATTGCTAAACAAACTGTTAATTTGAGATTTTCGTCAAGATCTGCTGCTCAGGTTGTGGGACAGTTTGCTGGTTTGCTCGCTGACGTGGGAGTTTTCCTTTCAGACGTTTTACTGCCATGCTAGGCAACATAATTAGTGAACATCCATCGAAGCGGTGTTATTCTGTGCCACTTGGTACTGATGTGTCTTGGTATGTTTCGGTGTATGTTATCATTTGCAGTTCAACGTCTGAGAGGTTGGTAACTGGAGTCCAAATCGATAAGTTTTTTTTTATTGAAGTTCTGTTTTGAATGCTAGCTCTCTCGGAATTCCCACAAGTAAGTTTTGTTCAGACTGACATAGGATGCATGCATTTCCCCAGTCAACATAGTTATATCGACAGACAGACAGATTGACAGATGGACAGATCGACAGACAGAAGATTTGATTACTTTCCTATGACAGGTGTTGAACTGAGTGTTCCACAGCTATTTGGTTTGTGCTCCGGATCATTTGTAAACATGCGAACCTCACCTGGGAACATTCCAAAATGCAGGAAATAATATAGATTGAAAAGCCTCACAGAGCAAGATGTTCATCCTGTTCAAGGGTTTAAGCTGCTGCATGGTGTCCATTACTGAAATGTTTAAATTCTCGCTAAAGATGTATGCAAAATGTTGAATAACTAATTGAAAAAATAACGTGCTGGTAGACAAAATAGATAGTATACAAGGAGAAAAGTTGCATTTGAAATGTCATCTTTGCAGCAAATGCAGAAATGTGGAAAGTAGTCAATGATTGTTAGGTATGGAAATATTAGCATGCCAATTCGAATGTCAATACGATTGAATGCTGGGTGTGTACAGAGGTCAATGGGGGAAGTCAGGAGTCAGCATACAGCAATACTCTGATTCACAGTTGATTATTGTACAGTTGGATGAATCGATGGATAGAGGGATAGATAGTGAGATAGAGTGATAGAGAGGTAGATAGATATATTTCTCTTCAATTTTCTATTTTTCTTCTAAATTTTTCCTTTGCACTTCTCTGACCCTGGACACACTGTCGTATTCAGACCTGGGTCTCTGCATTTGATCATTTTTATTTAAAAATCCTCAAGTTTGTAACTCTTGACATTAAATGTTATCCTTTCTTCGAGGTCATTGCTTGATTTTATAGGAACATACTGGGTCTGAAATTCTGCTATTTTCTTCTTGACGACTCCTCTAGTTCTGACGACTTGATCTGCAAGTATGTTCTCCCAGTGGACATCGACCAATTTGCATTTTTGTTAATTAATTACCCTGTCCAGATGTCAGTGCTCTTATTCTCAGGCAGTCTTCGTTATTTTTCCTTTGCTATCCAAATTCGAACTGGGTTATGTTTATTATCTCTACATTGCTCATTTGTAAATATAACTTACCAATTTCTTTTCATATTCTTCTGGATTGTGAGTGAACCTGTCAAGCTTCCTCATTGTCTTTTGAACTACGTTCATTCAGGCAAGTGATTAGTAGTCCATCGCACTCCAGATTTAAGCATTCTACATAGTATAAAGGCTTTAGAATGTCAGGAGTTGAGTTATTCACTGCAGTATTTCAAGCTTCTCAACTGCATTTGCAGCACTTATCTTTGTATAGCTCCTCGAGTACACTTTCTGGTCAAGGGCAACGCCCACGATGTTGATAATGTAATTTGTTGGACATATATATTGTCTGAGATGTTTGTGCCATGAATGCTACTTGTCACTTGCCATTCCAAGCCTGAGTATTGCATTTGCCTTTGTGCATTTGAACGTGGGCCTCTTCATTACGTAGTTAATGGTGCTAACTGTTGTGCAACTATCAGCGACCATCTCGTGATATGATAAAGTGAGCATCATTGATGAAGCAGCTAAAGATGGTTTGGACAGGACAACAGCCTGAGGAATTCCAGCAGAGATGTTGTGGAAGAGAGATGACTGATCTCCAAAATTCGCAAATAGCTTCCTTTCTGCCAGATATGAATGCAATCATTAAACTTTTGCTTCCAAAATGTTTTGGAAATAAAGTATCAAAATGTAGTGTTACAATTCTGTTCGGGGTCCACCGAATGCTACGAGATTTGAGAGAATACCATTAAGTCATCATGTAAGTTTGTACAACAATAAATGGATTTTAAGTTAGACATCTTTTGGTTTTCCTGTTGTGTGGAGAATATGAAGAAGACTGAACATCAGGACCTAACTATGGAAATGTAATTTTCCTATTTGCTTCTCATCTGCAAGTTGCGAATAGAGATCGGAGTGCTGAATAGTGTCAAAGAGGGAGGGAAGGCAGAGATAGTTGATTTGGAGGGAGTGCCATGTAATTGGGTGTAACAAGTGCCTTGTATCTACCTTCAGCCAATTAAAAGCTGACATCAGGAATCAGACTTTGATAGCATATCGTGATGGTTTGCTACCTCGCAACTGATCTCTGAATGTCCATTGATATCTCATGTATGTAAATCCCTTAAGATGTTTCTAAAATGTGATGAGATATTCATCGATATGACAGAACAGAACCTGTCCCCATTAAGGGATTGTTCTTGATTCAGTTTGCAAAGGCATTAATAACTTATTTGGTTTGGTGCCTAAATGTGACAAAAAAGGATTCTTTTTAAAAAAAAATACGAAACGATTTCTGTCACCTTCACTTGCCAAATGTTTTTCCAGGTGTGAGAAGAGAAATTCATTACCTCTACCAGATGGTACATTTAACCCATGGCTCCAAGTATGACGGGGAATTACTCGTTCGGGAATTGCTTCGGATCGTAGAAGCAATTCCAATTCTCTTATGTGCAGGAGCAGGAATTCCGATAGTATGCATGACCTCAGTTATTACAACATTGACAGTCCATGAACTGGACATGGTCTTGACTCCCAGTAGTTGCATGTCAGTGCTGAACATTGGATGAAGATGCATCCAAATCTTCAGACATTGCGTTTTCTTTGAAAGAGTCATCGAATCATAGGGATATACAGCGTAGAAACAGACCGTTCTGTCCAAGTTGGCTCTGACGAAAATATATTGTAAGCTATTCTCGTGCCATTTTCCAGCACTTGGCCCATATCCCGCGCAACCCTTTCTATTCACACACCCACCCATATGCCTTTCAAATGCTGAGATTGCACCACCCTCCACCATTTTCTCTGGCAGCTCATTTCATATATGTGCCACAATCTACGCACAAAGGCTGCCCCTTAGGTACCATTTATATCCTTCACTCCTTATACTAAAAGAAAACCCTTTAATTCTGGACTTGCACACCTCAGGGAAAAGACTTGTCTGTTTTCTCCTATCGAAGCCCCTCACGATTTCTTTAGGGTTAATACTGAGCCTCCGATGTTCCAGAGAAAACAGCCCCAGCCTCTTCAGTCTCGCCCTAGAAGTCAAATCCTCCAACACTGCCAACATGCTTGTACTTTTTTCCTCACTCTTTTAAGTTTCACAACATCATTTCGATAAGAAGGAGACCAGAATTGCACAAAATATTCCAGAAGTGGCTGAAGCAACGACTTGTACAGCCGGAACGTGACATCCGAATTCCTATATTCAGTGCTCTGCCTAATGAAGGAAAGTATTATCAAACACTTCTTGATTATCCGATCCACCTGCAACTCTACTTTCAAGGAACTATGAACCTGCACTCCAAGGTCTCTCTGTTCAGCAACACTCCCCAGGACCATTCCTTTAAATATAAATGTCCAACTTTGGTTTGTATTTCCAAAAAAAAACAACATCTCACGTTTTTCTGAATTAACCTCCGTCTGCCATTCGTCAGCCCAAAGGTGGGCGGCACAGTGACACAGTGGTTAGCACTGTTGCCTCACAGCGCCAGAGACCTGGGTTCAATTCCTACCTCAGGCGACTGTCGGTGTGGAGTTTACACATTCTCATCGTGTCTGCGTGGGTTTCTTCCGGGTGCTCCGGTTTCCTCCCACAATCCAAAAATATGCAGGTTAGGTGAATTGGCCTTGCTAAATTGCCCATAGTATTAGGTGAAGGGTGGGGGGCGGGGGGTGGTGGTGGTGGAATGGCTCTTAGTGTGTTGCGCTTCGGTGTTTTGGTGTGGACTTGTTGGTCCGAAGCACCAATTTCCACACTGTAAACAATCTAATCTAATCTAAAATGTGATCAAGATCCCGTTGTACTCTGAGGTAACCTTCTTCATTGTCCACTTCGCCTCGAAGCTTGGTGCTCTTTCCTGAAACTGTGCAGAATTGTCATTGGTTTCTCTCTGAGTTCAAATAGGCAATTACTGCTTCCAATACACTGATAAAATCGCCTTGCAACAACAGACAAAAATTGTCAGGTTTTTAAAGGTGAATGAAATTTTCAGCAATTAAATGGAATATGTAATGATGTAGATGCAGTAAACTTTTACTGGCAAAGTTTGGGAGCATATGTAGACGATAGAGGAACTCAGTGATGAAATAGCATCATTCATAAGGGAGAGGATAGCATGGAAGATGGGTCAGGCGTGAGGTATGGATGGAAGTATAGAACCCAGAGGTCTGGAGTGAACCACAGTGACGGCTTTTAGAAAAGCATGCATAGTTAAGAATAGAATGAAAGCGTTAAAATAACTTCCTGATAGAGCACAATTGAGAGAAATTAGTCATATCCATGACACATGACATTCCCAACGTTTGCTGCACATCCGCCACTTCATCAACACAATCTTCAAAATTGACATGGTGACAATATCTCAAGTCCTTTTTTTCCGATGGACTGCAGCATTTAACTCCCACTGCCTCAGTGAGAGGATCAGTATGTTTGTGGCATAACTGAGAATTATCACAACCAGTACTCTATCAGTGCAGGGTCAGTTTGTTTAGAAATATATTTTCAATTTTCCCACATAGCTCATGGAGTGCACTTTGTTGTTTCGGTAAAGTATCAAAGGCACGTTTTAGAGCTGGAACACACCAACCATAGAATCAAAAGTTCATAGAGATGTACAGCATCGAAACAGAGCCTTCGGTCTGACTCGTCCATTTCAGTCTGATATCCTAAATTAATCGAGTCTTATTTGCCAGCAGTTGTGTCATATCTATATAAAAACTTTCGAGTTCGACACCCATCCAGTTGTGTTTTAAATGCTGCAGTTGTACCAGTCTCTACCATCTCCTCTGGCAGTTCAATTCCACATATGTACTATCTTCTGTCTGGAAAAAGTTGCTGCTTATGTCCCTTTTTAAAACTTTTCCCTCTCACCCTCATTCTCTGCCCTCTAGTTCTGGACTCTCCGACTCCAAGAAAAAGGTCGTTTCGGTTTATCCTATCCATGTCCCTCATGACTTTATAAACCTCAATGTGGTCAACCCTCAGCTTCTAACGCTTCAGGGAAAACGGTCCCAGCCTATTCTCCCTCTCCCTCCAGCTCTTCAAACCTGGCGACATCGTTGTAAATCATTTTTGTACCCTTCCATGTTTCGCAACAACATTTCTGTGGGGAATGTGTGGGGGCGGGAAGGGGGGTGGGGGGTGGTTGAATGGGGTGGTGGAGTCCAGGACTGCACACACTATTCCAATCACCGGGGCCCGGCAGGTAGTAAGTCGTTCTCGAAATGAAAACCTTGACAATTCTACTGACAGAGGCTTTAAAGTCATGGATAGAAATCGAAGAAGTGGGTGGTACGGTGGCACAGTGGCACAGTGGTTAGCACTGCTGCCTCACAGCCGCAGAGTCCCGGGTTCAATTCCCGACTCAGGTGACTGACTGTGTGGAGTTTGCACATTCTCTCCGTGTCTGCGTGGGTTTCCTCCGGGTGCTCTGGTTTCCACACACCGTCACAAAGATGTGCAGAGCAGGTGAATTGGCCATGCTAAATTGCCCGTAGTGTTAGGTAAAGGGGTAAATGCAGGGGAATGGGTGGGTTGTGCTTCGGCGGGTCGGTGTGGACTTGTTGGGCCGAAGGGCCTGTTTCGAAGCTGTAAGTAATCTAATCATCCTCCTTCGTCTCGGAATGGCTATGAACTGAATTGTACTATGGCATACCATACAAATGAAGAAAATGTCATGAATTGCAGCCCTTCTTCTTGTTTTAAGTATCACGAACGCTTTGGTTACTTCATTCTATTTATTAAGAAATGGAATATGTGGAAATGCTCTTTAATACCATACTCTCTGAGGTTCCATCGAAACTTCGTTAATGCACCTTTTATGATCAGCATGATCATTGACCAATATATCTCTGTTGTCCATCTAATGAGGATTTGACAATATCTAAAATATTCATACTATGTCATCCTGTCTAATGTAAACTTTTGGCAGTGTTCATTGTAAATCTGTTTGTACTTGCCGAATTAAAAATAGACATAGCCAATGAAAATTTATGTAGTTATAAGTGGTTAATGTTTCGATTTTAATAATTGTTGAAGTTGTTTTGTGAAATTATATTTTTCACTATCCCTAACCTGATCCCGTTGGTTAGGAGCGCGCAGTCAAAACTTGTAAACTTGCGCAAGTCAAAAGATGAAAGTGGATAACCTAGCCACAACACATCATTGCTCTAAATGTAAACTTCTGGAACATTATTATGAGCAAAAAAAAGAGCAGAAAGGTCAACCTTTGACCAATGATCTTTATCATACTCCTCTTGATGAACTCCATGATTTACTTTTTAGCTCCAACTCTTAAGAGATTGGCTTTTGTTATGGTTTGCGAATTGTGGAATGCCTTAGGAGTCCTTGCTGGGTCGATTGCTGTTTATTATTTACATGAATGTTTTGAATGAGAATGTACACGCATGATTAGCAAGCTTGCAGACAAAATTAAAATAGGACGTACTGTGTGCAGTGAGAAAGGTTATCTGAAATTGCAGCAGGACTTTGATCAACTCGGGAAATGGTTTGAGGAATGACACTTTGGGGTTAATGGAGATATGTGGGAGGGGCTGCATTTTGAAAAGCCGAATTGAGGTAAGAGTTTCATGAGTTTCTTCTATTTTGCTTTGCTCTTTTTTATGTCCTGGAACTTTACCTTGAGAGCTATGGTGTGTTGTGGCAAGGTTAGTCACTTTCATCTTTTAATTTGTGCAAGGTTAAGAATTTTGACTGCGCACATCAAACCAACTGGATCAGGGTCTTAAAGAGTGATGAGGAACCGCGGGATCTTGGAGTTCATATCCACGGCTTTCCGAAAGTAGAGTCCCAGGTAGGCAGGGCAGGGAAGAAGGATTTTGGCATACTCGCCTTCATCAGTCAGGGCATTGATAATAGAATTTGGGACGTTATGTTGCGGTTTTACAGGACGTCGATGAGACAGCACTTGGAGTATTCTGTTCAGTTTTGGTCACCGGGATCTCGGAAGGATGTTATTAAACTGGAAATAGTGGAAAAGAATTTTAAAAGATTGCTGCCAGGACTCAAAGTTCTGTTTCATTTGGGAGAGCTTGGACAATGTAGGAGGTTGTTTTTATTTTGTAGCGGAGGAGACTGAGGCAGGAAAATTAGAGAAGGGTGTCAGATCATGTGAGGCATGGTAGAAAGTGAATACATGCAGTCTTTTTACCAGGGTTGTGGGATCAAGAACTAGAGTGCATCAGTTTAAGGTGAGAGTGGAAAGAATGAAAGGGAACCTGAGAGTGAACCTTTTTTTACATGGATGGCGTTATTGAAATGGATGAGCTGCCGGCAGAAGTATTTGTGGCATGAACATTAACAATTTTTAAAAGGACTTTTGACAAACACATGGATAGAAAACTTCTTAAGAGATAAAGGCCAAGAGCAGAAAATGGGATTAACATGGGCGGACATTTTGGTCGTGTGGACGAGTTTGGGCCAAAGAACTCTATGACTCTACTGGAAAGCAGAAAGAGAGATAAAAAAAACAGAGAGAGTAGAAGAACGTGTGGACCATGTAATAAAAGTGATCATCATTTAATGCTAGATTTTAAATATTTATAGCTGAAAGGATGGTTGCCAGATCCATATTTATTTGCAGTTCTTGTTCTCAATACGAAAAGGCTTCAGTATCACCATAAAGGTCTGGACCACATATCGTTTGTTCACAACTGATCTAATGCATGTTAAGTCTGTAAACATGATTGTGAAATGATATAATCGAAGACAGAAAACAGGAATGGCGATCTCGGTCTGTGTAGTCAACTGGTCTATAACTTTACTGGCCAGGCCCTCAGAATCTGCGGTAATGCAATGAAAGAGGAAAAACAGAAATGCAAATCTCAATGTGCAATGAGATCTAGTCACCAAAAGAGGGAATCAGGACCTGCAAAAATGTAAATGATGATGCAGTTAAAGCCACTTTGATACCATAGTCACTGTACTGCTTCGTTATCGATAACAACCTGCAAATATAATATTCCAGAAATATTCATGTGACATGAGGCACACTGAAGTATGAGCCTTTGGGCATATACGGAGCTAACTACAGGAAAAAGAGTGGAAACTGGTTCTTCAATTTAAAAAGTAAAGCACATAAAATGCTTCCCTTAAAATGTTTGACTTTTGGAGCGTCAAAGGCTAAATTGCAGCTGATCATAATACTGGACCACTGGAATCGCAAGGAGACCAGATCAGTTGACAGAAGCAGACTTGCTTCCCTAAACAACAATACTGAACAAAATTTCGAGGATATGGTCAGTTTGTATAAAGCATTTATTCCTGGATTAATAGTTGTTTTCAGCATTTACTAGTTGCTCTGGCACCTGGTCTACTGCAGTATGATGAAGAGTTGAAGATTCTCCAATTACTTAGCAAAGAAACTAATGACCAGCTCAACTGCACTTAAGCATTTTGGACACTTTTGCACTAAGGAAAACATTTGAACTCGTGTCCTGAATTTAGCGAGTTTGACACTATTCCCTCAACTAATCCTTATCTGACAAAATTCGGATTTCCCATTAGCTTGCAGTTGTGTCGGTGCCAAGGTGCTTTCTAAATGTGAGACTTTGGGGAATGTTCAGGCAACAAATGCAGTTTGGAAAATGTAAAGATTCGTTTATCGTAAATGTTGAATGGCGATCCGGTGTGCAGTAACTTCCTGAAGAAGACAGCTGACTGTGTGTCTCGATATTTCATTGGGAACAAGGGACTAGTTAATTTTCACTCAGTTTTGATGCAAAAGTTGTAAACGTGGAAATAAGTGAGTAGATCATTGATCTTCCATGAAAAATATTGTGAAGCAATAGCGAGAGCAAGTTATGCTTTCAAGCATGTCCCATATATGAAGAAACAAATGATAGACGTTCCACTATCTAAGATGGAGATGATGGACATAAGGTTTTATTTTGCAGAAAGGCCTGGCCAGTGGTTTAGAACCTGAAAGATTGCATTAACAACTTGCATGATTGGTGTCAGGTGATGCAATTGGCTTGATGGCAGGTTTGCAAAGTTTAAAAGTGGAAGGATGCTTCTCCGACTGGCGCCTTGTGAATCGTGGAGTCTCTGGTGTGACCATTACTGTTCGTTATCTATATCAATCATTTGGGCGAGAACGTCTATAACATAATTAGCAAGATTTGAGAAGACACTAAATCAGAGGTTTGTGAACGGCGAGGAAGGTTATCAGAAATTGCAGCAGGACCTTGAGCAACTGAGGAAGTGGACTGAGACATTGCAAATGCAGTTTAACATAGTTACCTGTGAGGTTTCAGATTTTAGAAACTCAAATCAAGGAAGGAGTTTCATGTGAATGACATGGCCTCAAAGAGTGTAGTAGAACAGAGCAACCTTAGATTTCAGGTGTACGGTTCTCTGAAAGTGGAGTTAGCAGGCAAGAAGACTTTTGGTACACTGACCTACATCAGTCAGGGCATTGAGAATACAAGTTGTGAAGATATGTTGCAGTTGCACAGAACCTTTCTGAGGACGCACTTCGTGCATTGTGTTCAGTTTTGGTCACCTTGCTATAGGAAGGATGTCATTAAACTGGAAGGAACTCAGAAGAAAGTTACAAACATGTTGCATATACTCAATGGTCTGAGTTATCGGGAGACGTTTTACAAAATGGGACTTTTTTTCTTTAGAGCCGATGAGACTGAGGGTGGATCATATGGAAGATCATAAGATCATGGATGGGGTGAATGCACTCAGTGTTTTATTCTTGGTTGCGGGAACAAGGATTAGAGGTGATTAGTTTAAAGTTTGAGGAGAAAGAATAAAGAGAACCCGAGAGGCAACATATTTGCACAAGGCGTGGTGTGCATGTGCAATGAGCTTGCGAGTGGAAGTGTTTGAGGCAGGTTCATCAAAAAACTTTTAAAAGGCATTTGAATAAATAGACAGCGAGGAAAGATATCGGAGGACATCTGCCAAATGCAGGGAAATGGGGTTAGCATGGATGGAACCTTTGGTTGGCAACAGCCAGTTTGGGCCAAAAGGCCTGTACCCAATCTCAATGGCTCTCCATTTACGTTCTTGTGCCGAAATGAACGTTTAATTCGCATATCAAGCCATGTTCCCGCCCAATCAATTTTGGTCAGTAACAGAGCATCCTCAAAGAATAAACACGCCATTAATTTATTGTAATGGCAATATCTCCACTCAAAGTGCTAACAAGTTGAATATGCAAGTTTTGTATTCATTCCCAGGTTTAAGGTGTTCATGTAGGCTTTTGCTGTTTTGTTTTTCTACTTTTGTTAACGCCTCAGCATGAGAGTCGACGAGATAGAAGGCTGGGATATGAGCACTGTTGGAGTGCAGAGAGTATTGAAGTTTTCTATCCTATTCTGATTTAACATTGGGGAATGGAAACCACATCGGCTGTACTGCACAGTCTGAAAAATCAATTGGATTGAATCTTGCTAAGACAGATAAATAATAATGGCAGGCGGAAGACTTGCATCTGTGATGTTGTTGTTCTCTGGAACAGCTGTAGACTACTCCTTTTCGATTTCCCTATAAGCCATGGCGACAGCGTTCTACTCCTCCATTCTGTTAGTCCTGAGGAATTCCCCAAATACCATTAGATGTGGTACCCTTTGTGAGTTCAAAAATACTTCCTTTTACTACTTTGTGGCTTACTCTAACCTATGATCAGTGACTGAATTCTATTCTTACCAATAGCGTAAGTATTGGAAAGTAGGTTGGATTTGTTCATTGATCATGCGGGAACAAAGCTCGAATATCCAGTCAAAGAGTCATACAGCACGGAAACAGGCACTTCGGTCCAATTAGCACATGCCAAAGACATGCTTATCCAATTGTCTTTTAAATGCGATAACCGTGTTTTCACATATGCAGTATGATTGGAAATGAAGTTCTCTGTGGAAAACATGAGGAATGCAGATGCTGGAGATCAGAGTCAGAAAGTGTGGTGCTGGAAAAACAGAGCTGCTCAGGCAACATCCGAGGAATAGAAGAGTCGAGGCTTCCACCATTAGCTCTTCCTCAGGAACGATTGTGAGTTATACTGCATAACATCTCCTATCGTTGATCAAAAGGGCACGTGTCAGCCAGAAACCAACCCTGACATGATGTACTTGAATGCACTTGTCACTGTTTAGTGGAAGATACCTCAATACTCTGGAAATACATTCTTATAAACTCTGACCCTCGTGTCTGTCGAGCACGCCTCAGCACAATTCCGGAGTTTAACATGACTAAATATTCAGACAGGAACATTTACTAACGGACTCTCGTCTTTATTCTTGCAATGCAGCAGATCAGGTATCATGGCACATGGAAATGTTCACCTGTGTCTGAAACTCCAGCTCTTTATTTCATGATCTCAAGCCCATACTCATCACGAAGTTACTGCCACTACACAGTTGGATTTCCATTAACCCCTGTTCACATTCAATATTACCTTGCTGTCAGCTTGAAAGACAAACACACATTAATCGATTGTTTCACCCTATCCTTCATCATTTCAATTACTGTTCAATTTTCTTTATACCAGTTTCTATTTCAAAGCAACATAAACCTTCCTCTGCGTCCTGTTTTCTGTCGTTATTTTTTTGTAGACCCCTTAAATGTTGACATAAATTTATACAATGCTGTGATATTGCTTTAAACTATCTATACTGATTGCCCTTTCGTTATCTGTGCTGTTACGCCTCCTTTGTCATGTTGTCAAGAGAAGTTTCGATTTTCTGTCTTAAAGGAGGGAACTTTGTTTCACATTACAAAAACAGAATTCTCTTCATTCAGGAATTTCGATGAATTGATCTGTGGGAGCTCTACACTGAGGCGTGCACACACACACACACGGTAGATGGTGATAGAATTGACATGGAGTGTCTGTGAATGATGCTTATGATGTCTCTTCCGAGAAATGGTCATTGTCTGACAAGTGGCAAGAATCTAGCTTACTGCTTGTCTGCCCAAGCCTGGATTCTGTACAGTTTTTTGTGAGGAATAGAGAATCTGAAGTGTCAGATCGATATGTGTGCCGCTAGAAAAGCACAGCAGGTCAGGCAGCATACAAAGAGCAGGAGATTTGAAATTTTGGGCATAATCCCTTCATTAGGAATGTCAAGATCACACCCTTAGAATTAAAGGCCTTCACTGCATTTTTTTGTTCAAATAGAAACTACCACTTTACGTTGTATGGATAGTACCTGTTTATTAAACGATTTTCCCTTGAAACTAACAGTGCTGCGAATGCTTGGCAGCTTCTGTTGCGAGTAAATGAGCTCAGGTTTAAGGCTTTCATGGTTTGTTAAAGTTAACATGATACAAAACGGCAGTAGGGGTCTTTCACACAATCATATTCAATCATTTTCAAATGTTATTTATTAATAATAACTCAAAAGATTGACACCACTGCCAGTTTTGTGCAGAATCCGAAACCCTGAAACTTCACTTTCAGTTAGGAATAGATCACAGTTTTACACGAATGTCGGATTGGAAACCCAATTCCAGAATTTCCCATTGTCCAGTTGTAAAGGAACAAACACTGAAAAAAATGCCGGAAATCAACAGGTCTGACACATCCTAGAGTTTTGCAGAAAGGTCATACTGGATTTGAAATGTTATCCCTGCTTCTGTCTCCTCAGATGCTGTCAGTTGACAGTTCCCGTCTGGTCATCTTTGATTTAAGATAAACTTGGTCGTTTTCATGCTGCGAGCTGACACTACAGAAACGCGACTGCAACTGACTATCTGCAACTGGGAACATTACCAGTTGGAAATTCTAACTCAAACCACTCACCATTCCGACTTGGAAATGTGTTGCAATTTCTTCAATATTGCAGAGTCCATATCCTGGGGTTCTCTCGCTAATGGCATTATATATCTACCGTCAACACATTGACTGCATGATTCAGGATGGTCGGTCATCACCCACCACACCCCTCCCCCCAGTCTCCGTTGTGGACTGGAAATGATCCCCGAAAAAGAGTTCAAAAAGGTAACCTAGACCTTAACATTTGATGTTAAAGACAGATGTGAAGTGACTATCCCAGCAGTGATTCAGCTGGTCATACAACTTCGCTTAAAGTAAATCAATATTTTAGTTAAAACTAGAGTTGGAAAAAAAAACAGAATTGAGAATAGCTTGTTGGAAAACAGAACCAATCCAACACAGCAACTTAAGTAAGAAACTTCTCCCATCAAGCAACACCCCGTAAACACATCGGTTGGAAAAAGGGAAATTTAAACACAGATTCTTATCAGTTAGAGGGAACAACCTACAGTTCCCAGGCTTTTGCTTTCAGTCTTTCTTAAATAATGACAAAATACTTGAACCCTTCTGCCTTTTAGCAGTTCACCCGTGGTTGTCCATGTCACAGATATTTCTGCCAGACGCTGCAATTACATTTCTAGAGTCCCACAATATACTAGGATAAACCTAAGCATGTCCCAAGTATTCGTCTACTTTTATGCATTTTAATGCCTTCTGTATAACCTTGTCAGTAATGAGGACTCTTCTCAAGAGATGTATATTGATTTCGCTGAGTTACTCGCGTCCATGTCTTCCTGCATTCTGACACAAAATATTCGTTTGGGACCTCGGCCATCTCCTGTCGTTTCACACATATATGTGACCCTTTCTTTAAGAGGCCTTATTCTCTCCCGAGTAAATTTTTCGCACTTAATATACATGTAAAATCATTTTTAATTCTCCTTAATCTAAATTGCCAAAATTATCTCCTATCCCCTTTATGCTGTACTCCTTTTCCTCTTAGGTATGCCCCTATACCCCCTTTACTCTCAAAGGATTCACTGATCTCAGATATTCACAACTGAAATATGCCTCTTGCTTTTTCTTGATCCGAGCGTTAACATCTCTCCACAGTCAGCGTTCCCTCCTCCTGTCAGCTGTGCCCTTCATTCTCACAGAAACATGTTGTCTCTGAACTCTTGTTATGTCACTTTTGAACGCTTCCAATTTGCCAGATGTCCTTTTGCTTGCGAAGAGCCCCACCCAATCAACTGTTGACAGTTTCTATGTAGTAACATCAATGTTGGCCGTACCCTGATTTAGAATTAAACTTGTGCATTAGTTGTATCATTTTCCATTTCTATTTCAGGAGAATAGAATTATAGTCACTGGTCCAAAAGTTCTCATCCTCTTGCCTGACTTATTTCCCAAGAAGTGGTCGACCTTTGCCTCTTCTCTGTACATCCATCTACATATTGATTAAGAAAACATTCTCCCTTGTAAAGGAAGCGTTGCTGCACCCATATCAGTGACATGAGAGGATGAATAATAATCCATACGAATCACTCCATTGACACATTTCTGGTTGAAACAGAATCGTAGAACCATAGAACATATCGATAGTCTAATCTGCCAGTTTTACATGCGTGCTGGCTACCTTGAAAGAGACATCGAATTTGTAGCACTTTAAATCACTTTCACACTGATTATTTTATTTGCAAACTACCCATTCTCTTGCTTTTTCAAGGTCAATGTGTTTTCTGTTGTCCCTTGTTTTAAAGCAAGTATTTTACAATCATGCTCAACTATTGACAGCACTGACAGAGAAAATGCTTTACTCCCACAACAAACCTATAATCATGAATCCATCAATTAAATAGTCTCTGCAACTACAGAAATACAGCAACAGAAAGTGGAGTTGCAGGTCGATAGGATAGTGAAGAAGGTGTTTGATATGCTTGCCTTTATTGGTCACTCCATTGAGTATTGAGTTGAGAGATCATGTTACGGCTGTACAGAACATTGGCTAATCTAGTTCTGGAGGACTATCCGCAATTCTGGTCTCCCTGCTGAAGGAAGGATGTCGTCAACCCTGAAAGTTTTCACCATAGATTAACAAGGATTTTGACATAAGTGGAGGGTTTGAGCTATCGGGAGAGTCTGAATAAACTGGTGGTATTCAAACTCAGGTTCTTACCAGTTGGAGAGAACAACCTCCAGAGATTTCCGAGAGGTACGTCAACTTGAAAGGATCTTCTCAAGTTTGAACCCTGTTATACTCCAACTGCTTCTGTCTGTTACTGTGAAACCGAAGTTCAAGAAGCTTGAACGTGGAGAACTGTTAACTCCCTTGCCATTGTTAAACTAAGCTTTTCCGAAACATTTTGGGACGTCTGTCTTTACAAAATCTTTCAAAAGAAAACAAGGACAAAATAATCTTTTTAAACGGACATCATTGTCACACCTCCACCTTCTCAAGCACCAACGAGGAAGTGCACTAAGCACTGGATCCAGATAGCGATGCCAAATTCCCATGTAGCGAAGTGCTCCCCCCAGTATTGTAAACACATGAGCACTGTCAAAATCAGTAATAACATTTGAGGTAAACACTGAGTACTGCACTCGCCAACTTCTTCCTTTCCGAAAAAAAAGACTAGTCACTGCAACTTCAATTTTGTTTGGAAATTAACGCAGGCCTTTCTGCCAGTACCCCTATCCTGTGAACGATTGAAAAGAAAAGAAAAGAAAATCTCACTGTGAAGACAAAAGTTCCATTTTCCATGAACGGTGCAACTTGCAGATAGGTTTTTGAGTGCAAAGAATGAGGAACAGACCATAAAGCCAATTAACTTTTTCAGTTAAGATTTGCAAACTGGTGCTCAACCACTGAATGACGTAACTCATTGCCTTCCCCAGTGTGCAGTGAAGGCTGGCCTATTGCATATTTTTTGCATTAATAAGGAAATCCTGATTTGGGGGAGCAGTCTGCAATTGGAGTTAGGATGGATTCCAATAAGCCGTCGTCTAATCACATGGCAGAACCGGTTCAAAGGGGCAAATAGCCTACCGTTGCTCCTCGTTCTTAATGCCTTACTTAGGATTACACAACTCCAGTCAATTTTATCGTAAGGTTACAGGCATGGTGGGTGAAGGTATTGCTGTTGATTATGTGCACAAGGCAAAACAGGAAGAATCACTGCCTAGCCGTCGACACATAATTGAAGAACATAAAATTAAATATGCAGCTCGGAATGGTTGAAAAATCCCTAAGAACATACGATGGAGAAGGTTGCGCTGATTAATTGGTTCATTAAAAAAAGATGGTGGAGAAAAGATTCTTTTTCACTCAGTTTCAAGGATTCTTGCTCAATTCGATATAAATGTGCTGATTTGGCTGTATCAGTGGAGGGCGCAGTTTATAGACAGGCCCAGCTGTCTCCTCATTTTCGACTGCCAGCTGGATGGACTAAAACGAACAAGTCTTATTTACATTCATTCAAGAGACAGTGAGAGCCAGTAAGTATGCAAGCATTTTATTGCCCATCCGGAGCTGAGATGGTGTCAATAATATGCAGTAGTCTCTGGTCTTGCAGAGACACACACAGTGCCGTTGAGAAGGTCGGTCAAAGACAGTACCCTTCAGCAATGGGCAACACTGCTGGAGCTGCGATATAACTCCAAGTCAAGACAGTGAGGGGCCTGGAAATACATTGAATTTATGTGTTACCATGCATCTGCTGCCCCATCCTTCTCGATTATAGAGGCCATTTGTAAACCATACATTGTAACATGTCTAAATGAGAACAAAGGGCACAACAGTAAGGTACGGGGTTTGGTTACCTCGGTTGGCTGAGTGTTTAGTTTCTGATATAGAGGGCAAGAGCATTAGTTGAATTCCCTTGGTAAATTTGCATTTACTGTCAGGGTGGATGCAATCGAGAATCTGGTGTTCTGAACCGAAAAAAATGGACTGATAGGAAAGACATTTGACATAGAGAAGTTATACAACCAAGACAGGATGCATGCTATTTGAGAATAAGGGACCTGAGGTGAGGTTTATGGAAATTCTGACCACAGTGTTCCAAGTCTAATGTTTTGAAGGACCTTACAGCAGAAATGGAGGATTGTAAATGATAGCCTTTTATTTAGGATTGTGGAGGGGGCGTGCAGCAAGCACGCAAATGCCAGTAATATCAATTAGAAGCGTGGTCACAGGCAAAGCAAAGAACACTTGTACAGAACATGGCTAAAAACCAACATTTGTTGTTGACTTGGTACAGACCGGGATGTGAATTTCCAATGACATTTGACATTTTGCAAGGGCTAAAACCTCGAAAAATGGTTTGGAATGGACCATCGGCAGTAAACCGTGTTATGGCTTCATAACTCTAGCCATAACCCTATTGCTTTATTAATACAAGATTTATTTTGTCCTGTTAAACACACGGAGGATACCATTCATTGAGAGGCATGCAGTCATAGAGTCATGCAACATGGAAACTGCCCCTTCAGCCCAACGGTTACATTCCATCAAGGGTTCCTAAACGGCACTTTGCTAATTTCCTCTGATTTCTCAATATCTCTATAAACCTTTGCAATCTATGTACCCGTCCAAATTGCGTTTACATGTTAGAACTGTACCTGCATCTACCACTTGCTCTGGCAGCTCATATGCATCACCCTCTGTGTGGAACAGTTGCCCCTCAGGTCACTTTTAAATTGTTTTCCTCTCACCCTAAACTTCTGCCCTCTTGTTTTGGACTGCTGTACAGTGGTGAAAAATAGACCTTGGCGGTTCACCCTTTAAATGCCACTCGTGATTTTATGATATGGAGGTACTGGTGTTGGACTGTGGTGGACATGTTCAGAAGTCACAAAACACAAAGTTACAGTCCAACGGGATTATTTGAAATCAAAAGCTTTCAAAGTGCTGCCCTTTCATAACATGAAGTGATGCAGAGGTACTGCTCTAGAAGGTTGAGATGACAAATAGATCTGTTTAGCTACAACTGGAAGTCATGTGACTTTTGACCATGACTTTATAAACATTTATAAGTTCACCATTCAGACTCGTACGCTCCAGGGAATAATAGTCCCAGCTTATCGAGTCTCACCTCTTAACTCAAACTCTGCTGCCTTGGGGACATCCTTATAAATGTTCTTTGCACCCTACCATTTTAATGACATCTTTCCTGTAGTCTGACCGGAATTGTACACAGTACTCCAAATGTGGTCTCACCAATTATGTTAACATCCATAACATGAAATCCCAAACTCCTGTAATCAATGCTCTGACAGATGAAGGCAAGTGTGACAAACGGCCTTCTTCACCAACCAGTCTACCTGTGTCACCACTTTCAATGAACTGTGCCTCTGCGCCCTTAGAAATGTCAACATGCCCTTGGTTCTTCCATTAAGTCCTGATCTGGTTTGTCTTAAGAAAATGCAACACTTTGCATTTAAGTAATTTAAACTCCATCTGCCATTCCTCGCACCATTGGCCCAGTTCTCCTCGTATGGAACCTTCTTGACTTTGTAGTTAATTTGGAGTTGTTCACACACTCATGAACATTGTTTCAGATATTCGCAACAAAAACATTTACTTAACCGATGAATAACAGTGAAACAAACACCAGTACTTGAGGCACACAACTGGTCACAACCTCCTGTCTGAACCACAATCTATCACCACCCTCTGTCTATGAGCATGAAGCCAAATTTTCTAATTCACTAGCTCTTCCTGCATCCCATTTGTTTCTCATGGTATTATCCAGTCTGCCATGCGGAACCTTGTTAAAGGCCTTACCAATGTCCATGTGCACAATGACTGCCATTCTGTCTTAATCTAACGTCTTGGTCACCCGTCCAATGATCTCAGTCAAATTAGTGAGACACGATCTCCCACGTGCAAAGTCATGCTGAGTGATCCTCATTAATCCTTGCCGTTCCAAATGCGCGTTAATATTTTCTCTCAGAATCCCCTTTAATAACTTATCCACCACTGACGTCAGACTTACTGTTATATAGTGTCCAGGCTTTTGCTTTCAGTCTTTCTTAAATAATGACAAAATACTTGAACCTTTCTGCCTTTGAGCAGTTCATCCGAGGTTGTCCATGTCACAGATATTTCTGCCAGACGCTGCAATTACATTTCTAGAGTCCCACAATATACTAGGATAAACCTTAGCATGTCCCAGGTATTCGTCTACTTTTATGCATTTTCATGCCTTCTGTATAACCTTGTCAGTAATGTGGACTCTTCTCAAGAGATGAATGTTGATTTCGCTGAGTTGCTCGCGTCCATGTTTTCCTGCATTCTGACACAAAATATTCGTTTGGGACCTCGCCCATCTCCTGTCGTTTCACACATATATGTGACCCTTCCTTTAAGAGGCCCTATTCTCTGCCTAGTTACTTTTTCGCACTTAATATACATGTAAAATCATTTTGGATTCGCCTTAATCTAAATTGCCAAAACTATCTCCTATCCCCTTTATGCTGTACTCGTTTTCCTCTTAGGTATGCCCTCATACCCGCTTTACTCTCAAAGGATTCACGGATCTCAGATATTCACAACTGAAATATGCCTCTTGCTTTTTCTTGACCCGAGCGTTAACATCTCTCCTCAGTCAGCGTTCCCTACTCCTGTCAGCTGTGCCCTTCACTCTCACAGGAACATGTTGTCTCTGAACTCTTGTTACGTCACTTTTGAACGCTTCCAATTTGCCAGATGTCCTTTTGCTTGCGAAGAGCCCCACCCAATCAACTGTTGACAGTTTCTATGTAGTAACTTCAAAATTGTCAGTACCCTGATTTAGAATTGAACTTGTGCATTAGTTGTATCATTTTCCATTACTATTTTAGGAGAATAGAATTATAGTCACTGGTCCAAAATTTCTCATCCACTTGCCTGACTTATTTCCCAAGAAGTGGTCGACCTTTGCCTCTTCTCTGTACATCCATCTACATATTGATTAAGAAAACATTCTCCCTTGTAAAGGAAGCGTTGCTGTACCCATATCAGTGACATGAGAGGATGAATAATAATCCATACGAATCACTCCATTGACACGTTTCTGTTTGAAACAGAATCGTAGAACCATAGAACATATCGATAGTCTAATCTGCCAGTTGTACATGCGTGCTGGCTACCTTGAAAGAGACATCGAATTTGTAGCACTTTAAATCACTTTCACACTGATTATTTTATTTGCAAACTACCCATTCTCTTGCTTTTTCAAGGTCAATGTGTTTTCTGTTGTCCCTCGTTTTAAAGCAAGTATTTTACATTCATGCTCAGCTATTGACAGCACTGACAGAGAAAATGCTTTATTCCCACAACAAACCTATAATCATGAATCCATCAATTAAAAAGTCTCTGCAACTACAGAAATACGGCAACAGAAAGTGGAGTTGCAGGTCGATAGGATAGTGAAGAAGGTGTTTGATATGCTTGCCTTTATTGGTCACTCCATTGAGTATTGAGTTGAGAGATCATGTTACGGCTGTACAGAACATTGGCTAATCTAGTTCTGGAGGACTATCTACAATTCTGGTCTCCCTGCTGAAGGAAGGATGTCGTCAACCCTGAAAGTTTTCACCATAGATTAACAAGGATTTTGCCATGAGTGGAGGGTTTGAGCTATCGGGAGAGTTTGAATAAACTGGTGCTATTCAAACTCAGGTTCTTACCAGTTGGAGAGAACAACCTCCAGAGATTTCCGAGAGGTACGTCAACTTGAAAGCATCTTCTCAAGTTTGAAACCCTGTTACACTTCAACTGCTTCTGTCTGTTACTGTGAAACCGAAGTTCAAGAAGCTTGAACGTGGAGAACTTTTAACTCCCTTGCCATTGTTAAACTAAGCTTTTCCGAAACATTTTGGTACGTCTGTCTTTACAAAATCTTTCAAAAGAAAACAAGGACAAAATAATCTTTTTAAACGGACATCATTGTCACACCTCCACCTTCTCAAGGACCAACGAGGATGGGCACTAAGCACTGGATCCAGATAGCGATGCCAAATTCCGATGTAGCGAAGTGCTCCCTCCAGTAGTGTAAACACATGAGCATTGTCAAAATCAATAATAACATTTGAGGTAAACACTGAGTACTGCACTCTCCAACTTCTTCCTTTCCGAAATAAAAAGACTATTCACTGCAAGTACAATTTTGGTTGGAAATTAACGCATGCCTTTCTGCCAGTACCCCTATCCTGTGAAAGATTGAAAAGAAAAGCCAGGAACGTGCTTCCAGTGAAATCCAACTATGAAGACAAAAGTTCCATTTTCCATGAACGGTGCAACTTGTAGATAGGGTTTTGAGTGCAAAGAATGTGGAGCAGGCCATAAAGACAATTAAGTTTTTCAGTTAAGGTTTGCAAACTGATGCTCAACTGAATGACTTAACACATTGCCTTCCCCAGTGTGCAGTGAAGGCTGGCCCATTGCATATTTTTTGCAATAAAAAGGAAATCATGATTTGGGAGAGCAGTCTGCAATTGGAGTTAGGCTGGAATCCAATGAGCCGTCGTCTTATCACATGGCAGAACAGGTTCAAAGGGGCAAATAGCCTACTGCTGCTTCTATTTCTTAATGCCTTACTTAGGATTGCACAAATCCAGTCAGCTTTATAGTAAGGTTACAGGCATGGCGGGTGAAGGTATTACGTGTACCTTCGTTATGTGTACAAGGCAAAACAGGAAGAATCACTGCCTCGGCGTCTACGTATAATTGAAGATCATAAAATTAAATATGCAGCTCGATATGGTTAAATAATCCCTTAGAACATACGAAGGAGAAGGATTCGCTTATTAATTGGTTCAGTGTAAAGAGATGGTGGAGAAAATATTCTTTTTCACTCAGTTTCCAGGATTCTTGCTCAATTTGATATAAATGTGCTGATTTGGCTGAATCAGTAGAGGGCGCAGTTTATAGACAGGCCCAACTCTCGTCTCATTTTCTACTGTCAGCTGGATGGAATAAAACGAGCAAGTATTATTTTCATTCATTCAAGAGACAGTGAGAGTCAGTAAATATGCAAGCATGTTATTGCCCATCCGGAGCTGACATGGTGTCAATGATACGCAGTAATCTCTGGTCTTGCAGAGACACCTACAGTGCTATTGAGAAGGTCGGTCAAAGACTGTACCCTTCAGGAATGAGCAATACTGCTGGAGCTGCGATATAATTCCAAGTGAAGACGGTGAGGGGCTTGGAAAAATCATTGAATTTATGTGTGTTCCCAGGCATCTGCTGCCCCATCCTTCTCGATTATAAAGGCCATTTGTAAACCATATATTGTATCATTTCTAAATCAGAACAAAGGACACAACATATTGCAGGATGGTACGGGGATTGGTTACCTCGGTTGGCTGAGTGTTTATTTTCTGATAGAGAGGGCAATAGCGTTGGTTGAATTCCCTTGGTAAATTTGCATTTACTGTCAGGGAGGATGCAATCGAGAATCTGGTGGTCTGAACCGAAGAAAAAAGAGGACTGTTAGGAAAGACATTTGACGTAGAGAAGTTATACAACCAAGACAGGATGTATACCATTTGAGAATAAGGGACGTGAGGTGAGGTTTATGGAAATTCTGACCACAATGTTCCAAGTCTAATGTTTTGAGGGACCTTACAGCAGAAATGGAGGATTGTAAATGATAGCCTTTTATTTAGGATTGTGGAGGGGGCGTGCAGGAAGCGCCCAAATACAAGTAATATCAATTGGAAGCGTGGTCACAGGCAAAGTAAAGAACACTTGATGGCTAAAACCCAACATTTGTTGTTGACTTGGTACCGACCGGGATGTGAATTTCCAACGACATTTGACATTTTGCAAGTGCTAAAACCTCGCAAAATGGGTTGGAATAGACCATCGGCAGTAAACCGCATTATGGCGTCATAACTCTAGCCATAACCCTATTGCTTTATTAATACAAGATTTGTTTTGTCCTGTTAAAAACACGGAGGATACCATTCATTTAGAGGCATGCAGTCATAGAGTCATGCAACATGGACACTGCCCCTTCAGCCCAACTGTTACATTCCATCAAGGGTTCCTAATCGGAACTTTCCCAATTTCCTGCGATTGGTCCATATCTCTATAAACCTTTGCAATCTATGTACCCGTCCAAATTGCGTTTACATGTTAGAACTTTACCTGCATCTACCACTTGCTCTGGCAGCTCATATGCGTCACCCTCTGTGTGGAACAGTTGCCACTCTGGTCACTTTTAAATTGTTTTCCTCTCAGCCTAAACTTCTGCCCTCTTGTTTTGGACTACTGTACAGTGGGGGAAAAAAAAGACCTTGGCTGTTCACCCATTAAATGCCACTCGTGATTTTATGATATGAGGTACTGGTGTTGGACTATGGTGGACATGTTCAAAAGTCACAAAACACAAAGTTACAATCCAACGGGATTATTTGAAATCAAAAGCTTTCAAAGTGCTGCCCTTTCATCACATGAAGTGATGCAGAGATAGTGCTTTGGAAGGTTGTGATGACAAATAGATCTGTTTAGCTACAACTGGAAGTCATATGACTTTTGACCATGACTTTATAAACATTTATAAGGTCACCCTTCAGCCTCGTACGTTCCAGGGAATAACAGTCCGAGCTTATCGAGTCTCACCTCTTAACTCAATCCCTCCTGCCTTGGGAACATCCTTATAAATATTCTTTCCATCCTACCATTTTAATGACATCTTTCCTGTAGTCTGACCGGAATTGTACACAGTACTCCAAATGTGGTCTCACCAATTATGTTAACATCCATAACATGAAATCCCAAACTCCTGTAATCAATGCTCTGACAGGTGAAGGCAAATGTGACATACGGCCTTCTTCACCAACCAGTCTACCTTTGTCACCACTTTCAATGAACTGTGCCTCTGCGCCCCGAGAAATGTCAACATGCCATTGGTTCTTCCATTAAGTCCTGATCTGGTTTGTCTTAAGAAAATGTAACACTTTGCATTTAAGTAATTTAAACTCCATCTTCCATTCCTCGCACCATTGGCCCAGTTCTCCTCGTATGGAACCTTCTTGACTTTGTATTTAATTTGGACTGAGTCATGAACAATGTCTCAGATTTTCTCAACAAAAACGTTTACTTAACCGATGAATAACAGTGAAACAAACACCAGTACTTGAGGCACACAACTGGTCACAACCTCCAGTCTGAACCACAACCTCTATCACCACCCTCTGTCTATGAGCATAAAGCCAAATTTTCTAATTCACTAGTTCTTCTTGCGTCCCATTTGTTTCTCATGGTATTATCCAGTCTGCCATGCGGAACCTTGTTAAACGCCTTACCAATGTCCATGTGCACACTGTCTGCCATTCTGTCTTAACCTATCGTCTTGGTCACCCCTCCAAAGATCTCAGTGAAATTAGTGAGACACGATCTCCCACGTGCAAAGTCATGCTGAGTGATCCTCATTAATCCTTGCCGTTCCAAATGCACGTTGATATTTTCTCTCAGAATCCCCTCTAATAACTTATCCACCACTGACGTCAGGCTTTCTGTTATATAGTTCCCATGCTTTTGCTTTCAATCTTTCTTAAATAATGACAAAATACTTGAACCCGCTTTCCTTTTAGCAGTTCATCCGTGGTTGTGCATGTCACAGATATTTCTGCCAGGCGCTGCAATTACATTTCGAGAGTCCCACAATATACTAGGATAAACCTAAGCATGTCCCAGGTATTCGTCTACTTTTATGCATTTTAATGCCTTCAGTATCTCCTTGTCAGTAGTGAGGACTCTTCTCAAGAGATGAATATTGATTTCGCTGAGTTGCTCGCGTCCATGTCTTCCTGCGTTCTGACACAATATATTCGTTTGGGACCTCGCCCATCTCCTGTCGTTTCACACATATACGTGACCCTTTCTTTAAGGGGCCCTATTCTCTCCCTAGTTACTTTATCGCCCTTAATATACATGTAAAATCATTTTGGATTCTCCTTAATCTAAATTGCCAAAACTATCTCCTATCCCCTTTATGCTGTACTCGTTTTCCTCTTAGGTATGCCCCTATAGCCCCTTTACTCTCAAAGGATTCACTGACCTCAGACATTCACAACTGAAATATGCCTCTTGCTTTTTCTTGACCCGAGCGTTAACATCTCTCCTCAGTCAGCGTTCCCTACTCCTGTCAGCTGTGCCCTTCACTCTCACAGGAACATGTTGTCTCTGAACTCTTGTTATGTCAGTTGTGAACGCTTCCAATTTGTCAGATGTCCGTTTGCTTGCGAAGAGCCCCACCCAATCAACTGTTGACAGTTTCTATGTAGTAACATCAAAATTGGCAGTACCTTGATTTAGAATTGAACTTGTGCATTAGTTGTATCATTTTCCATTACTATTTTAGGATAATAGAATTACAGTCACTGGTCCAAAATTTCTCATCCACTTGCCTGGCTTATTTCCCAAGAAGTGGTCGACCTTTGCCTCTTCTCTGCACATACATCTACATATTGATTAAGAAAACATTCTCCCTTGTAAAGGAAGCGTTGCTGCACCCATATCAGTGACATGAGAGGATGAATAATAATCCATACGAATCACTCCATTGATACATTTCTGTTTGAAACAGAATCGTAGAACCATACAACATATCGATAGTCTAATCTGCCAGTTGTACATGTGTGCTGGCTACCTTGAAAGAGACATCGAATTTGTAGCACTTTAAATCGCTTTCACACTGATTATTTTATTTGCAAACTACCCATTCTCTTGCTTTTTCAAGGTCAATGTGTTTTCTGTTGTCCCTCGTTTTAAAGCAAGTATTTTACATTCATGCTCAGCTATTGACAGCACTGACAGAGAAAATGCTTTATTCCCACAACAAACCTATAATCATGAATCCATCAATTAAAAATTCTCTGCAACTACAGAAATACGGCAACAGAAAGTGGAGTTGCAGGTCGATAGGATAGTGAAGAAGGTGTTTGATATGCTTGCCTTTATTGGTCACTCCATTGAGTATTGAGTTGAGAGGTCATGTTACGGCTGTACAAAACATTGGCTAATCTAGTTCTGGAGGACTATCCACAATTCTGGTCTCCCTGCTGAAGGAAGGATGTCGTCAACCCTGAAAGATTTCACCATAGATTAACAAGGATTTTGCCATGAGTGGAGGGTTTGAGCTATCGGGAGAGTCTGAATAAACTGGTGCTATTCAAACTCAGGTTCTTACCAGTTGGAGAGAACAACCTCCAGAGATTCCGGAGAGGTACGTCAACTTGAAAGGATCTTCTCAAGTTTGAAACCCTGTTACACTCCAACTGCTTCTGTCTGTTACTGTGAAACCGAAGTTCAAGAAGCTTGAACGTGGAGAACTTTTAACTCCATTGCCATTGTTAAACTAAGCTTTTCCGAAACATTTTGGTACGTCTGTCTTTACAAAATCTTCAAAAGAAAACAAGGACAAAATAATCTTTTTAATGGGACATCATTGTCACACCCACACCTTCTCAAGGACCAACGAGGATGGGCACGAAGCACTGGATCAAGATAGCGATGCCAAATTCCCATATTGCGAAGTTCTGCCCCCAAGTATTGTAAGCACTTGAGCACTGTCAAAATCAGTAATAACATTTGAGGTAAAAACTGAGTAATGCACTCGCCAACTTCTCCCTTTCCGAAAAAAAAAGACTAGTCACTGCAACTACAATTTTGTTTGGAAATTAACGCAGGCCTTTTTGACAGTACCCCTATCCTGTGAACGATTGAAAAGAAAAGCCAGGAACCTGCTTCCCGTGAAATCCTACTATGAAGACAAACGTTCCATTTTCCATGAACGGTGCAACTTGTAGATAGGTTTTTGAGTGCAAAGAATGAGGAGCAGGCCATAAAGACAATTAATTTTCTCAGTTAAGGTTTGCAAACTGGTTCTCAACCACTGAATGACTTAACTCATTGCCTTCCGCAGATTGCAGTGAAGGCTGGCCCATTGCATATTTTTTGCAATAAAAAGGAAATCATGATTTGGGAGAGCAGTCTGCAATTGGAGTTAGGCTGGAATCCAATGAGCCGTCGTCTTATCACATGGCAGAACAGGTTCAAATGAGCAAATAGCCGACTGCTACTTCTATTTCTTAATGCCTTACTTAGGATTACACAAATCCAGTCAGTTTTATATTAAAGTTACAGGCATGGCGGGCGAAGGTATTACGTGTACCTTCATTATGTGTACAAGGCAAAACAGGAAGAATCACTGCCTCGGCGTCTACACATAATTGAAGATCATAAAATTAAATATGCAGTTCGAAATGGTTAAAAAATTCCTTAGAACATACGAAGGAGAAGGTTTCGCTGATTAATTGGTTCAGTGTAAAGCGATGGTGGAGAAAATATTCTTTTTCACTCAGTTTCCAGGATTCTTGCTCAATTTAATATAAATGTGCTGATTTGGCTGTATCAGTAGAGGGCGTAGTTTATAGACAGGCCCAACTCTCGTCTCATTTTCTACAGTCAGCTGGATGGAATAAAACGAGCAAGTATTATTTTCATTCATTCAAGAGACAGTGAGAGTCAGTAAGTATGCAAGCATGTTATTGCCCATCCGGAGCTGACATGGTGTCAATGATACGCAGTAGTCTCTGGTCTTGCAGAGACACCCACAGTGCTATTGAGAAGGTCGGTCAAAGACTGTACCCTTCAGGAATGAGCAATACTGCTGGATCTGCGATATAACTCCAAGTGAAGACGGTGAGGGGCTTGGAAATACATTGAATTTATGTGTGTTCCCATGCATCTGCTGCCACATACTTCTCGATTATAGTGACCATTTGTAAACCATATATTGTAACATGTCTAAATGAGAACAAAGGACACAACATATTGCAGTATGGTACGGGGATTGGTTACCTCGGTTGGCTGAGTGTTTAGTTTCTGATAGAGAGGACAATGGCGTTGTTTGAATTCCCTTGGTAAATTTGCATTTACTGTCAGGGAGGATGCAATCGAGAATCTGGTGGTCTGAACCAAACAAAAAAGAGGACTGTTAGGAAAGACATTTGACGTAGAGAAGTTATACAAACAAGACAAGATGTATACCATTTGAGAATAAGGGACGTGAGGTGAGGTTTATGGAAAGTCTGACCACAGTGTTCCAAGTCTAATGTTTTGAAGGACCTGACAGCAGAAATGGTGGATTGTAAATGATAGCCTTTTATTTAGTATTGTGGAGGGGCCGTGCAGCAATCACCCAAATGCCAGTAATATCAAGTGGAAGCGTGGTCACAGGCAAAGTAAAGAACACTTTATGGCTAAAAACCAACATTTGTTGTTGATTTGGTACCGACCGGGATGTGAATTTCCAATGACATTTGACATTTTGCAAGAGCTAAAACCTCGCAAAATGGATTGGAATAGACCATCGGCAGTAAACCGTATTATGGCTTCATAACTCTAGATATAACCCTATTGCTTTATTAGTACAAAATTTATTTTGTCATGTTAAAAACACGGAGGATACCATTCATTTAGAGACATGCAGTCATAGAGTCATGCAACATGGAAACTGCCCCTTCAGCGCAACTGTTACATTCCATCAAGGGTTCCTAAACGGATCTTTCCCAATTTCCTGCGATTTGTCCATATCTCTACAAACCTTTGCAATCCAAGTACCCGTCCAAATTGCGTTTACATGTTAGAACTGTACCTGCATCAACCACTTGCTCTGGCAGCTCATATGCGTCACCCTCTGTTTGGAACAGTTGCACCTCAGGTCACTTTTAAATTGTTTTCCCCTCACCCTAAACTTCTGCCCTCTTGTTTTGGACTGCTGTAGAGTGAGGGAAAAAAGACCTTGGCGGTTCACCCTTTAAATGCCACTCGTGATTTTATTGTATGGAGGTAATGGTGTTGGACTATGGTGGACATGTTCAGAAGACACAAAACACAAAGTTACAGTCCAACGGGATTATTTGAAATCAAAAGCTTTCAAAGTGCTGCCCTTTCATAACATGAAGTGATGCAGAGGTACTGCTCTGGAAGGTTGTGATGACAAATAGATCTGTTTAGCTACGACTGGAAGTCATGTGACTTTTGACAATGACTTTATAAATATTTATAAGTTCACCCTTCAGCCTCATACGCTCCAGGGAATAACAGTCCGAGCTTATCGAGTCTCACCTCTTAAGTCAAAGTCTCCTGCCTTGGGAACATCCTTATAAATGTTCTTTGCACGCTCCCATTTTAATGACATCTTTCCTGTAGTCTGACCGGAATTGTACACAGTACTCCAAATGTGGTCTCACCAATTATGTTAACATCCATAACATGAAATCCCAAACTCCTGTAATCAATGCTCTGACAGATGAAGGCAAGTGTGACAAACGGTCTTCTTCATCTTCCAGTCTACCTTTGTCACCACTTTCAATGAACTGTGCCTCTGCGCCCAGAGGAATGTCAACATGCCCTTGGTTCTTCCATTAAGTCCTGATCTGGTTTGTCTTAAGAAAATGCAACACTTTGCATTTAAGTAATTTAAACTCCATCTGCCATTCCTCGCACCATTGGCCCAGTTCTCCTCGTATGGAACCTTCTTGACTTTGCATTTAATTTGGAGTTGTTCACACACTCATGAACAATTCCTCAGATTTTCTCAACAAAAACGTTTACTTAACCGATGAATAACAGTGAAACAAACACCAGTACTTGAGGCACACAACTGGTCACAACCTCCAGTCTGAACCACAACCTCTATCACCACCCTCTGTCTATGAGCATGAAGCCAAATTTTCTAATTCACTAGCTCTTCCTGCATCCCATTTGTTTCTCATGGTATTATCCATGTTATATGCGGAACCTTGTTATATGCCTGACCAACGTCCATGTGCACAATGTCTGCCATTCTGTCTTATTCTACCTTTTTGTCACCCGTCCAATGATCTCAGTCAAATTAGTGAGACACGATCTCCCACGTGCAAAGGCATGCTGAGTGATCCTCATTAATCCTTGCCGTTCCAAATGCACGTTGATATTTTCTCTCAGAATCCCCTCTAATAATTTATCCACCACTGACGTAAGGCTTGCTGTTATATAATTCCCAGGCTTTTGCTTTCAGTCTTTCTTAAATAATGACAAAATACTTGAAACCTTCTGCCTTTTAGCAGTTCACCCGTGGTTGTCCATGTCACAGATATTTCTGCCAGACGCTGCAATTACATTTCTAGAGTCCCACAATATACTAGGATAAATCTAAGCATGTCCCATGTATTCGTCTACTTTTATGCATTTTAATGCCTTCAGTATCTCCTTGTCAGTAATGAGGACTCTTCTCAAGAGATGAATATTGATTTCGCTGAGTTGCTCGCGTCCATGTCTTCCTGCGTTCTGACACAAAATATTGGTATGGGACCTCACCCATCTCCTGTCGTTTCACACATATATGTGACCCTTTCTTTAAGGGCCCCTACTCTCTCCCTAGTTACTTTATCGCCCTTAATATACATGTAAAATCATTTTGGATTCTCCTTAATCTAAATTGCCAAAACTATCTCCTATGCCCTTTATGCTGTACTCGTTTTCTTCTTAGGTACGCCCCTATACCCCCTTTACTCTCAAAGGATTCACTGATCTCACATATTCATGACTGAACTATGCCTCTTGCTTTTTCTTGATCCGAGCGTTAACGTTTCTCCACAGTCAGCGTTCCCTCCTCCTGTCAGCTGTGCCCTTCACTCTCACAGGAACATGTTGTCTCCGAACTCTTGTTATGTAACTTGTGAACGCTTCCAATTTACCAGATGTCCTTTTGCTTGCGAAGAGCCCCACCCAATCAACTGTTGACAGTTTCTATGTAGTAACATCAAAATTGGCCTTACCCTGATTTAGAATTGAACTTGTGCATTAGTTGTATCATTTTCCATTACTATTTTAGGAGAATAGAATTATAGTCACTGGTCCAAAAGTTCTCATTCACTTGCCTGACTTATTTCCCAAGAAGTGGTCGACCTTTGCCTCTTCTCTGTACATCCATCTACATATTGATTAAGAAAACATTCTCCCTTGTAAAGGAAGCGTTGCTGCACCCATATCAGTGACATGAGAGGATGAATAATAATCCATACGAATCACTCCATTGATACATTTCTGTTTGAAACAGAATCGTAGAACCACAGAACATATCGATAGTCTAATCTGCCAGTTGTACATGCGTGCTGGCTACCTTGAAAGAGACATCGAATTTGTAGCACTTTAAATCACTTTCACACTGATTATTTTATTTGCAAACTACCCATTCTCTTGCTTTTTCAAGGTGAATGTGTTTTCTGTTGTCCCTTGTTTTACAGCAAGTATTTTACATTCATGCTCAGCTATTGACAGCACTGACAGAGAAAATGCTTTATTCCCACAACAAACCTATAATCATGAATCCATCAATTAAAAAGTCTCTGCAACTACAGAAATACGGCAACAGAAAGTGGAGTTGCAGGTCGAAAGGATATTGAAGAAGGTGCTTGATATGCTTGCCTTTATTGGTCACTCCATTGAGTATTGAGTTGAGAGATCATGTTACGGCTGTACAGAACATTGGCTAATCTAGTTCTGGAGGAATATCCACAATTCTGGTCTCCCTGCTGAAGGAAGTATGTCGTCAACCCTGAAAGTTTTCACCATAGATTAACAAGGATTTTGCCGTGAGTGGAGGGTTTGAGCTATCGGGAGAGTCTGAATAAACTGGTGCTATTCAAACTCAGGTTCTTACCAGTTGGAGAGAACAACCTCCAGAGATTTCCGAGAGGTACGTCAACTTGAAAGGATCTTCTCAAGTTTGAAACCCTGTTGCACTCCAACTGCTTCTGTCTGTTACTGTGAAACCGAAGTTCAAGAAGCTTGAACGTGGAGAACTGTTAACTCCCTTGCCATTGTTAAACTAAGCTTTTCCGAAACATTTTGGTACATCTGTCTTTACAAAATCTTTCAAAAGAAAACAAGGACAAAATAATCTCATTAAAGGGACATCATTGTCACACCTCCACCTTCTCAAGGAGCAATGAGGATGGGCACTAAGCACTGGATCCAGATAGCGATGCCAAATTCCCATGTAGCGAAGTGCTTCCCCCAGTATTGTAAACACATGAGCACTGTCAAAATCAGTAATAACATTTGAGGTAAACACTGAGTACTGCACTCTCCAACTTCTTCCTTTCCGAAAAAAAGGACTAGTCACTGCAACTACAATTTTGTTTGGAAATTAACGCAGGCCTTTCTGCCAGTACCCCTATCCTGTGAACGATTGAAAAGAAAAGCCAGCAACTTGCTTCCAGTGAAATCGCACTGTGAAGACAAGAGTTCCATTTTCCAAGAACGGTGCAACTTGTAGATAGGTTTTTGAGTGCAAGGAATGAGGAGCCGACCATAAAGCCAATTAATTTTTTCAGTTAAGATTTGCAAACTGTTGCTCAACCACTGAATGACGTAACTCATTGCCTTCCCCAGTGTGCAGTGAAGGCTGGCCTATTGCATATTTTTTGCATTAATAAGGAAATCCTGATTTTGGGGGAGCAGTCTGCAATTGGAGTGAGGATGGATTCCAATAAGCCGTCGTCTTATCACATGGCAGAACCGGTTCAAAGGGGCAAATAGCCTACCGTTGTATCCTAGTTCTTCATGCCTTACTTAGGATTACACAACTCCAGCCAATTTTATCGTAAGGTTACAGGCATGGTGGGTGAAGGTTTTGCTGTTGATTATGTGTACAAGGCAAAACAGGAAGAATCACTGCCTCGCCGTCGACACATAATTGAAGAACATAAAATTAAATATGCAGCTCGAAATGGTTGAAAAATCCCTAAGAACATAGGATGGAGAAGGTTGCGCTGATTAATTGGTTCATTAAAAAAAGATGGTGGAGAAAAGATTCTTTTTCACTCAGTTTCAAGGATTCTTGCTCAATTTGATATAAACGTGCTGATTTGGCTGTATCAGTAGAGGGCGCAGTTTATAGACAGGCCCAGCTGTCGCCTCATTTTCGACTGCCAGCTGGATTGACTAAAACGAACAAGTCTTATTTTCATTCATTCAAGAGACAGTGAGAGCCAGTAAGTATGCAAGCATTTTATTGCCCATCCGGAGCTGAGATGGTGTCAATAATATGCAGTTGTCTCTGGTCTTGCAGAGACACCCACAGTGCTGTTGAGAAGGTCGGTCAAAGACAGTACCCTTCAGCAATGAGCAACACTGCTGGAGCTGCGATATAACTCCAAGTCAAGACGGTGAGGGGCTTGGAAATACATTGAATTTATGTGTTACCATGCATCTGCTGCCCTATCCTTCTCAAATGTAGAGGGCATTTGTAAACCATATTTTGTAACATGTCTAAATGAGAACAAAGGGCACAACAGTAAGGTACGGGGTTTGGTTACCTCGGTTGGCTGAGTGTTTAGTTTCTGATATAGAGGGCAAGAGCATTAGTTGAATTCCCTTGGTAAATTTGCATTTACTGTCAGGAGGATGCAATCGAGAATCTGGTGGTCAGAACCGAAAAAAGAAAAGGACTGATAGGAAAGACATTTGACATAGAGAAGATATACAACCAAGACAGGATGTATGCTATTTGAGAATAAGGGACCTGAGGTGAGGTTTATGGAAATTCTGACCACAGTGTTCCAAGTCTAATGTTTTGAAGGACCTTACAGCAGAAATGGAGGATTGTAAATGATAGCCTTTTATTTATGATTGTGGAGGGGGCGTGCAGCAAGCACCCAAATGCCAGTAATATCAGTTGGAAGCGTGGTCACAGGCAAAGTAAAGAACACTTGATGGCTAAAAACCAACATTTGTTGTTGACGTGGTACAGACCGGGATGTGAATTTCCAATGACATTTGACATTTTGCAAGGGCTAAAACCTCGAAAAATGGTTTGGAATGGACCATCGGCAGTAAACCGTGTTATGGCTTCATAACTCTAGCCATAACCCTATTGCTTTATTAATACAAGATTTATTTTGTCCTGTTAAACACACGGAGGATACCATTCATTGAGAGGCATGCAGTCATAGAGTCATGCAACATGGAAACTGCCCCTTCAGCCCAACGGTTACATTCCATCAAGGGTTCCTAAACGGCACTTTGCTAATTTCCTCTGATTTCTCAATATCTCTATAAACCTTTGCAATCTATGTACCCGTCCAAATTGCGTTTACATGTTAGAACTGTACCTGCATCTACCACTTGCTCTGGCAGCTCATATGCATCACCCTCTGTGTGGAACAGTTGCCCCTCAGGTCACTTTTAAATTGTTTTCCTCTCACCCTAAACTTCTGCCCTCTTGTTTTGGACTGCTGTACAGTGGTGAAAAATAGACCTTGGCGGTTCACCCTTTAAATGCCACTCGTGATTTTATGATATGGAGGTACTGGTGTTGGACTGTGGTGGACATGTTCAGAAGTCACAAAACACAAAGTTACAGTCCAACGGGATTATTTGAAATCAAAAGCTTTCAAAGTGCTGCCCTTTCATAACATGAAGTGATGCAGAGGTACTGCTCTAGAAGGTTGAGATGACAAATAGATCTGTTTAGCTACAACTGGAAGTCATGTGACTTTTGACCATGACTTTATAAACATTTATAAGTTCACCATTCAGACTCGTACGCTCCAGGGAATAATAGTCCCAGCTTATCGAGTCTCACCTCTTAACTCAAACTCTGCTGCCTTGGGGACATCCTTATAAATGTTCTTTGCACCCTACCATTTTAATGACATCTTTCCTGTAGTCTGACCGGAATTGTACACAGTACTCCAAATGTGGTCTCACCAATTATGTTAACATCCATAACATGAAATCCCAAACTCCTGTAATCAATGCTCTGACAGATGAAGGCAAGTGTGACAAACGGCCTTCTTCACCAACCAGTCTACCTGTGTCACCACTTTCAATGAACTGTGCCTCTGCGCCCTTAGAAATGTCAACATGCCCTTGGTTCTTCCATTAAGTCCTGATCTGGTTTGACTTAAGAAAATGCAACAATTTGCATTTAAGTAATTTAAACTCCATCTGCCATTCCTCGCACCATTGGCCCAGTTCTCCTCGTATGGAACCTTCTTGACTTTGTATTTAGTTTGGAGTTGTTCACACACTCATGAACAATGTCTCAGATTTTCTCAACAAAAACGTTTACTTAACCGATGAATAACAGTGAAACAAACACCAGTACTTGAGGCACACAACCGGTCACAACCTCCAGTCTGAACCACAACCTCTATCACCACCCTCTGTCTCTGAACATAAAGCCAAATTTTCTAATTCACTAGCTCTTCCTGCATCCCATTTGTTTCTCATGGTATTATCCAGTCTCCCATGCGGAACCTTGTTAAAGGCCTTACCAATGTCCATGTGCACAATGTCTGCCATTCTGTCTTAATCTACCATCTTGGTCACCTGTCCAATGATCTCAGTCAAATTAGTGAGACACGATCTCCCACATGCAAAGACATGCTGAGTGATCCTCATTAATCCTTGCCGTTCCAAATGCACGTTGACATTTTCTCTCAGAATCCCCTCTAATAACTTATCCACCACTGACGTCAGGCTTACTGTTATATAGTTCCCAGGCTTTTGATTTCAGTCTTTCTTCAATAATGACAAAATACTTGAACCCTTCTGCCGTTTAGCAGTTCACCCGTGGTTGTCCATGTCACAGATATTTCTGCCAGACGATCAATCACATTTCCATTGTCCCACAATATACTAGGAGAAACCTAAGCATGTCCCAGGTAATCGTCTACTTTTATGCATTTTAATGTCTTCGGCATCTCCTTGTCAGTAATGAGGACTCTTCTCAAGAGATGACTATTGATTTCGCTGAGTTGCTCGCGTCAATGTCTTCCTGCAGTCTGACAAAAAAATATTCGTTTGGGACCTCGCCCATCTCCTGCCGTTTCACACATATATGTGACCCTTTCTTTAAGGGGCCCTATTCACTCCCTAGTTACTTTTTCGCCCTTAATATACATGTAAAATCATTTTGGATTCTCCTTATTCTAAATTGCCAAAACTATCTCCTATCCCCTTTATGCTGTACTCATTTTCCTCTTAGGTATGCCGCTATACCCACTTTAAACTCAAAGGATTCACTGATCTCAGATATTCACAACTGAAATATGCCTCTTGCTTTTTCTTGACCCGAGCGTTAACATTTCTCCTCAGTCAGCATTCCCTACTCCTGTCAGCTGTGCACTTCACTCTCACAGGAACATGTTGTCTCTGAACTCTTGTTATGTCACTTTTGAACGCTTCCAATTTGCCAGATGTCCTTTTGCTTGCTGTCCTGTTGACAGTTTCTATGTAGTAACATCAAAATTGGCAGTACCCTGATTTAGAATTGAACTTGTGCATTAGTTGTATCATTTTCCATTACTATTTTAGGAGAATAGAATTACAGTCACTGGTCCAAAAGCTCTCATTCACTTGCCTGACTTATTTCCCAAGAAGTGGTCGACCTTTGCCTCTTCTCTGTACATCCATCTACATATTGATTAAGAAAACATTTTCCCTTGGAACGGAAGCGTTGCTGCACCCATATCAGTGACATGAGAGGATGAATAATAATCCATACGAATCACTCCATTGATACATTTCTGTTTGAAACAGAATCGTAGAAACATACAACATATCGGTCGTCTAATCTGCCAGTTGTACATGCGTGCTGGCTACCTTGAAAGAGACATCGAATTTGTAGCACTTTAAATCACTTTCACACTGATTATTTTATTTGCAAACTACCCATTCTCTTGCTTTTTCAAGGTCAATGTGTTTTCTGTTGTCCCTTGTTTTACAGCAAGTTTTTACATTCATGCTCAGCTATTGACAGCACTGACAGAGAAAATGCTTTATTCCCACAACAAACCTATAATCATGAATCCATCAATTAAAAAGTCTCTGCAACTACAGAAGTACGGCATCAGAAAGTGGAGTTGCAGGTCGATAGGATAGTGAAGAAGGTGTTTGATATGCTTGCCTTTATTGGTCACTCCATTGAGTATTGAGTTGAGAGATCATGTTACGGCTGTACAGAACATTGGCTAATCTAGTTCTGGAGGACTATCCACAATTCTGGTCTCCCTGCTGAAGGAAGGATGTCGTCAACCCTGAAAGTTTTCACCATAGATTAACAAGGGTTTTGCCATGAGTGGAGGGTTTGAGCTATCGGGAGAGTTTGAATAAACTGTTTCTATTCAAACTCAGGTTCTTACCAGTTGGAGAGAACAACCTCCAGAGATTTCCGAGAGGTACGTCAACTTGAAAGGATCTTCTCAAGTTTTAAACCTTGTTACACTCCAACTGCTTCTGTCTGTTACTGTGAAACCGAAGTTCAAGAAGCTTGAACGTGGAGAACTGTTAATTCCCTTGCCATTGTTAAACTAAGCCTTTCCGAAACATTTTGGCACGTCTGTCTTTACAAAATCTTTCAAAAGAAAACAAGGACAAAATAATCTTATTAAAGGGACATCATTGTCACACCTCCACCTTCTCAAGGAGCAACGAGGATGGGCACTAAGCACTGGATCCAGATAGCGATGCCAAATTCCCATGTAGCCAAGTGTTCCCCCAGTATTGTAAACACATGAGCACTGTCAAAATCAGTAATAACACTTGAGGTAAACACTGAGTACTGCACTCTCCACCTTCTTCCTTTCCGAAAAAAAACGACTAGTCACTGCAACTACAATTTTGTTTGGAAATTAACGCAGGCCTTTCTGCCAGTACCCCTATCCTGTGAACGATTGAAAAGAAAAGCCAGGAACCTGCTTCCAGTGAAATCCTACGATGAAGAGAAAAGCTCCATTTTCCATGAAGTGTGCAACTCGTAGATAGGTTTTTGAGTGCAAAGAATGTGGAGCAGGCCATAAAGACAATTAATTTTCTCAGTTAAAGTTTGCAAACTGGTGCTCAACCACTGAATGACTTAACTCATTGCCTTCCCCAGTGTGCAGTGAAGGCTGGCCCATTGCATGTTTGTTTGCAATAAATGGGAAATCATGATTTGGGAGAGCAGTCTGCAATTGGCGTTAGGCTGGAATCCAATGAGCCGTCGTCTTATCACATGGCAGAACAGGTTCAAAGGAGCAAATAGCCTACTGCTGCTTCTATTTCTTAATGCCTTAATTTGGATTACACAAATCCAGTCAGTTTTATAGTAAGGTTACAGGCATGGTGGGTGAACGTATTTTATGTACCTTCATTGTGTGTACAAGGCAAAACAGGAAGAATCACTACCTCGGCGTCTAAACATAATTGAAGATCATAAAAATAAATATGCAGCTCGAAATGGTTAAAAAAATTCCTTAGAACATACGAAGGAGAAGGTTTCACTGATTAATTGGTTCAGTGTAAAGAGATGGTGGAGAAAATATTCTTTTTCACTCAGTTTCCAGGATTCTTGCTCAATTTGATATAAATGTGCTGATTTGGCTGTATCATTAGAGGGCGCAGTTTATAGACAGGCCCAACTCTCGTCTCTTTTTCTACTGTCAGCTGGATGGAATAAAACGAGCAAGTATTATTTTCATTCATTCAAGAGACAATGAGAGCCATTAAGTATGCAAGCATGTTATTGCCCATCCGGAGCTGACATGGTGTCAATGATACGCAGTAGTCTCTGGTCTTGCAGAGACACCCACAGTGCTATTGAGAAGGTCGGTCAAAGACTGTACCCTTCAGGAATGAGCAATACTGCTGGAGCTGCGATATAACTCCAAGTGAAGACGGTGAGGGGCTTGGAAATACATTGAATTTATGTGTGTTCCCAGGCATCTGCTGCCCCATCCGTCTCGATTATAGAGGCCATTTCTAAACCATATATTGTAACATGTCTAAATGAGAACAAAGGACACAACATATTGCAGTATGGTACGGGGATTGGTTACCACGGTTGGCTGAGTGTTTAGTTGCTGATAGAGAGGATAGTAGCGTTGTTTGAATTCCCTTGGTAAATTTGCATTTACTGTCAGGGAGGATGCAAACGAGAATCTGGTGGTCTGAACCGAACAAAAAAGAGGACTGTCAGGAAAGACATTTGACGTAGAGAATTTATACAACCAAGACAGGATGTATACTATTTGAGAATAAGGGACGTGTGGTGAGGTTTATGGAAATTCTGACCACAGTGTTCCAAGTCTAATGTTTTGACGGACCTTACAGCAGAAATGGAGGATTGTAAATGATAGCCTTTTATTTAGGATTGTGGAGGGGGCGTGCAGCAAGCACCCAAATGCCAGTATTATCAATTGGAAGCGTGGTCACAGGCAAAGTAAAGAACACTTGATGGCTAAAAACCAACATTTGTTGTTGACTTGGTACCGACCGGCATGTGAATTTCCAATGACATTTGACATTTTGCAAGGGCTGAAACCTCGCAAAATGTGTTGAAATAGACCATCGGCAGTAAACCGTATTATGGCTTCATAAATCTAGCCATAACCCTATTGCTTTACTAACACAAGATTTATTTTGTCCTGTCAAAAACACGGAGGATACCATTCATTTAGAGGCATGCAGTCATAGAGTCATGCAACATGGAAACTGCCCCTTCAGCCCAACTGTTACATTCCATCAAGCGTTCCTAAACGGAACTTTCCCAATTTCCTGCGATTTGTCCATATCTCTATAAACCTTTGCAATCTATGTACCCGTCCAAATTGCGTTTACATGTTACAACTGTACCTGCATCGACAACTTGCTCTGGCAGCTCATATGCATCACCCTCTGTGTGGAACAGTTGCCCCTCAGGTCACTTTTAAATTGTTTTCCTCTCACCCTAAACCTCTGCCCTCTTGTCTTGGACTTCTGCACAGTGGGGGAAAAAAGACCTTGGCGGTTCACCCTTTAAATGCCACTCATGATTTTATGATATGGAGGTACTGGCGTTGGACTATGGTGGACATGTTCAGAAGTCACAAAACACAAAGTTACAGTCCAACGGGATTATTTGAAATCAAAAGCTTTCAAAGTTAGCCCGTTCATCACGTGAATTGATGCTGAGGTTCTGCTGTGGAAGGTGGTGATGACAAATAGATCTGTTTAACTACAACTGGAAGTCATGTGACCTTTCACCATGACTTTATAAACAAGTATATGTTCACCCTTCAGCCTCGTACGCTCCAGGGAATAACAGTCCGTGCTTATCGAGTCTCACCTCGTAACTCAAACTCTCCTGCCTTGGGGACATCCTTATAAATGTTCTTTGCACCCTACCATTTCAATGACATCTTTCCTGTAGTCTGACCGAAATTGTACACAGTACTCCAAATGTGGTCTCACCAATTATGTTAACATCCATAACACGAAATCCCGAACTCCTGTGATCAATGCTCTGACAGATGAAGGCAAGTGTGACAAACGGCCTTCTTCACCATCCAGTCTACCTGTGTCACCACTTTCAATGAACTGTGCCTCTGCGCCCTTAGAAATGTCAACATGCCCTTGGTTCTTCCATGAAGTCCAGATCTGGTTTGTCTTAAGAAAATGCAACACTTTGCATTTAAGTAAGTTAAACTTCATCTGCCATTCCTCGCACCATTGGCCCAGTTCTCCTCGTATGGAACCTTCTTGACTTTGTATTTAATTTGAAGTTGTTGACACACTCATGAACAATGTCTCAGATTTTCTCAACAAAATCGTTTACTTTACCGATGAATAACAGTGAAACAAACAACAGTACTTGAGGCACACAACTGGTCACAACCTCCAGTCTGAACCACAACCTCTATCACCACCCTCTGTCTATGAGCATAAAGCCAAATTTTCTAATTCACTAGCTCTTCCTGCATCCCATTTGTTTCTCATGGTATTATCCAGTCTGCCATGCGGAACCTTGTTAAAGGCCTTACCAATGTCCATGTGCACAATGACTGCCATTCTGTCTTAATCTACCGTCTAGGTCACCCCTCCAATGATCTCAGTCAAATTAGTGAGACATGATCTCCCACGTGCAAAGTCATGCTGAGTGATCCTCATTAATCCTTGCCGTTCCAAGTGCACGTTGGTATTTTCTCTCAGAATCCCCTCTAATAACTTATCCACCACTGACCTCAGGCTTACTGTTATATTGATCCCAGGCTTTTACTTTCAGTCTATCTTAAACAATGACAAAATACTTGAAACCTTCTGCCTTTTAGCAGTTCACCCATGGTTGTCCATGTCACAGATATTTCTGCCAGAAGTTTCCATTATATTTCTAGAGTCCTACAATAAACTAGGATAAACCTAAGCATGTACCAGGTATTCGTCTACTTTTATGCATTTTAATGCCTTCAGTATCTCCTTGTCAGTAATGAGGACTCTTCTCAAGAGATGAATATTGATTTCGCTGAGTTGCTCGCGTCCATGTCTTCCTGCAGTCTGACACAAAATATTCGTTTGGGACCTCGCCCATCTCCTGTCGTTTAACACATATACGTGACCCTTTCTTTAAGGGGCCCTATTCTCTCCCAAGTTACTTTATCGACCTTAATATACGTGTAAAATCATTTTGGATTCTCCTTAATATAAATTGCCAAACCTATCTCCTATGCCCTTTATGCTGTACTCGTTTTCCTCTTAGGTATGCTCCTATACCCCCTTTACTCTCAAAGGATTCACGGATCTCAGATATTCACAACTGAAATATGCCTCTTGCTTTTTCTTGACCCGAGCGTTAATATCTCTCCTCAGTCAGCGTTCCCTACTCCTGTCAGCTTTGCCCTTCACTCTCACAGGAACATGTTGTCTCTAAACTCTTGTTATGTCAATTTTGAACGCTTCCAATTTGCCAGATGTCCTTTTGCTTGCGAAGAGCCCCACCCAATCAACTGTTGACAGTTTCGATGTAGTAACATCAAAATTGGCAGTACCCTGATGTGGAATTGAACTTGTGCATTAGTTGTATCATTTTCCATTACTATTTTAGGAGAATAGAATTACAGTCACTGCTCCAAAAGTTCTCATCCACTTGCCTGACTTATTTCCCAAGAAGTGGTCGACCTTTGCCTCTTCTCTGTACATCCATCTACATATTGATTAAGAAAACATTCTCCCTTGGAAAGGAAGCGTTGCTGCACCCATATCAGTGACATGAGAGGATGAATGATAATCCATACGAATCACTCCATTGATATATTTCTGTTTGAAACAGAATCGTAGAACCATACAACATATCGGTAGTCTAATCTGCCAGTTGTACATGCGTGCTGGCTACCTTGAAAGAGACATCGAATTTTTAGCACTTTAAATCACTTTCACATTGATTATTTCATTTGCAAACTACACATTCTCTTGCCTTTTCAAGGTCAATGTGGTTTCTGTTGTCCCTTGTTTTAAAGCAAGTATTTTACATTCATGCTCAGCTATTGACAGCACTGACAGAGAAAATGCTTTATTCCCACAACAAACCTATAATCATGAATCCATCAATTAAAAAGTCTCTGCAACTACAGAAATACGGCAACAGAAAGTGGAGTTGCAGGTCGATAGGATAGTGAAGAAGGTGTTTGATATGCTTGCCTTTATTGGTCACTCCATTGTGTATTGAGTTGAGAGGTCATGTTACGGCTGTACAGAACATCGGCTAATCTAGTTCTGGAGGACTATCTACAATTCTGGTCTCCCTGCTGAAGGAAGGATGTCGTCAACCCTGAAGGTTTTCAACATAGATTAACAAGGATTTTGCCATGAGTGGAGGGTTTGAGCTATTTTCATTCATTCAAGAGACAGTGAGAGTCAGTAAGTATGCAAGCATTTTATTGCCCATCCGGAGCTGACATGGTGTCAATGATACGCAGTAATCTCTGGTCTTGCAGAGACACCTACAGTGCTATTGAGAAGGTCGGTCAAAAACTGTACCCTTCAGGAATGAGCTATACTGCTGGAGCTGCGATATATCTCCAAGTGAAGACGATGAGGGGCTTGGAAATACATTGAATTTATGTGTGTTCCCAGGCATCTGCTGCCCCATCCTTCTCGATTATAGAGGCCATTTGTAAACCATATATTGTAACATCTCTAAATGAGAACAAAGGACACAACATATTTCAGTATGGTACGGGGATTGGTTACCTCGGTTGGCTGAGTGTTTATTTTCTGATAGAGAGGACAATAGCGTTGGTTGAATTCCGTTGGTTAATTTGCATTTACTGTCAGGGAGGATGCAATCGAGAATCCGGTGGTCTGAACCGAACAAAAAAGAGGACTGTTAGGAAAGACATTTGACATAGAGAAGTTATACAACCAAGACAGGATGTTTACCATTTGAGAATAAGGGACGTGAGGTCAGGTTTATGGAAATTCTGACCACAGTGTTCCAAGTCTAATGTTTTGAGGGACCTTACAGCAGAAATGGAGGATTGTAAATGATAGCCTTTTATTGAGGATTGTGGAGGGGGCGTGCAGCAAGCACCCAAATGCCAGTAATATCAATTGGAAGCGTGGTCACAGGCAAAGTAAAGAACACTTGATGGCTAAAACCCAACATTTGTTGTTGACTTGGTACCGACCGGGATGTGAATTTCCAATGACATTTGACATTTTGCAAGTGCTAAAACCTCGCAAAATGGGTTGGAATAGACCATCGGCAGTAAACCGCATTATGGCTTCTTAACTCCAGCCTTAACCCAATTGCTTTACTAGCACAAGATTTATTTTGTCCTGTCAAAAACACGGAGGATACCATTCATTTAGAGGCATGCAGTCATAGAGTCATGCAACATGGAAACTGCCCCTTCAGCCCAACGGTTACATTCCATCAAGCGTTCCTAAACGGAACTTTCCCAATTTCCAGCGATTTGTCCATATCTCTATAAACCTTTGCAATCTATGTACCCGTCCAAATTGCGTTTACATGTTACAACTGCACCTGCATCTACAACTTGCTCTGGCAGCTCATATGCATCACCCTCTGTGTGGAACAGTTGCCCCTCAGGTCACTTTTAAATTGTTTTCCTCTCACCCTAAACTTATGCCCTTTTGTTTTAGACTTCTGTACAGTGGGGAAAAAAAGACCTTGGCTGTTCACCCTTTAAATGCCACTCATGATTTTATGATATGGAGGTACTGGTGTTGGACTATGGTGGACATGTTCAGAAGTCACAAAACACAAAGTTACAGTCCAACGGGAGTATCTGAAATCAAAAGCTTTCAAAGTTAGCCCGTTCATCACGTGAATTGATGAAGAGGTACTGCTGTGGAAGGTGGTGATGACAAATAGATCTGTTTAACTACAACTGGAAGTCATGTGACCTTTCACCATGACTTTATAAACATTTATAAGTTCACCCTTCAGCCTCGTACGCTCCAGGGAACAACAGTCCGAACTTAGCGAGTGTCTCCTCTTCACTCAATCCCTCCTGCCTTGGGAACATCCTTATAAATGTTCTTTGTCCCATACCATTTTAATGACATCTTTCCTGTCGTCTGAACGGAATTGTACACAGTACTCCAAATGTAGTCTCACCAATTATGTTAACATACATAAGATGAAATCCCAAACTCCTGTAATCAATGCTCTGACAGATGAAGGCAAGTGTGACAAACGGCCTTCTTCACCAACCAGTCTACCTGTGACACCACTTTCAATGAACTGTGCATCTGCGCCCTGAGGCATGTCAACATGCCCTTGGTTCTTCCATTAAGTCCTGATCTGGTTTATCTTACGAAAATGCAACGCTTTGCATTTAAGTAATTTAAATTCCATCTGCCATTCTTCGCATCATTGTCCCTGTTCACCTCGTATGGAACCTTCTTGACCTTGTATTTAATTTGGAGTTGTTCACACACTCATGAACGATACCTTAGACTTTCTCAACAAAAATGTTTACTTAACTGATGAATAACAGTGAAACAAACACCAGTACTTGAGCCACGCAACTGGTCACAACCTCCTGTCTGAACCACAACCTCTATCTCCACCCTCTGTCTATAAGCATAAAGCTAAGTTTTCCAATTGGCTAGCTCTTCCTGCATCCCATTTGTTCTCATGGTATTATCCAGTCTGCCATGCGGAACCATGTTAAAGGCCTTGCCAATGTCCATGTGCACAATGTCTGCCATTCTGTCTTAATCTACCGTCTTGGTCACCCCTCCAATGATCTCAGTCAAATTCGCGAGACACGATCTCCCACGTGCAAAGTCATGCTGAGTGTCCCTCATTAATCCTTGCCGTTCCAAATGCTCGTGGATCTTTTGTCTCAGAATCCCGTCTAATAAATTGTCAACCACTGACGTCAGGATTACTTTTATATAGTTCTCAGGGTTTTCCTTACAGTCTTTCTTAAATAATGACAAAACATTTGAACCCTTCAGACTTTTAGCAGTTCACCCGTGGTGTCCATGTCACAGATATTTCTGCTAGAGGCCGCAATTACATTTCTGGAATCCCACAATATACTAGGATACATCTGAGCATGGCCCAGGGATTCGTCTACTTTTATGCATTTTAAGGCCTTCAGTATCTCCTTGTCAGTGATGTGGACTCTTCTCAAGAGATGAATATTGATTTTGCTGAGTTGCTCGCGTCCATGTCTTCCTGCATTCTGACACAAAATATTCGTTTGGGACCTTGCCTATCTCCTGTCGTTTCACACATATATGTAACCTTTGCTTTCAGGGGCCCTGTTCTCTCCCTAGTTACTTTTTCGCCCTTAATATACATGTAAAATCATTTTGGATTTTCCTTAATCTAAACTGCCAAAACGATCTCCTATCCACTTTATGCTGTACTCGTTTTCCTCTTCAGTCTGCCCCGCTATCCCCTTTACTCTCAAAGGATTCACTGATCTCAGATGTTCGTAACTGAACTCTTGCTTTTTCTTGACTAGACCATTAACATCGCTCCTGAGTCAACGTTCCCTACTCCTGTCAGCTGTGCCCTTCACTCTCACAGGAACATGTTGTCTCTGAACTCTTGTTATGCCACTTGTGAACGCTTCCAATTTGCCAGATGTCCTTTTGCTTGCGAAGAGCCCCACCCAATCAACTGTTGACAGTTTCTATGTAGTAACATCAAAATTGGCCTTACCCTGATTTAGAATTAAACTTGTGCATTAGTTGTATCATTTTCCATTACTATTTCAGGAGAATAGAATTATAGTCACTGGTCCAAAAGCTCTCATCCATTTGCCTGACTTATTCCCCAAGAAGTGGTCGACCGTTGCCTCTTCTCTGTACATTCATCTACATATTGATTAATAAAATATTCTCCCTTGGAAAGGAAGCGTTGCTGCACCCATATCAGTGACATGAGAGAATGAATAATAATCCATACGAATCACTCCATTGATACAGTTCTGTTTGAAACAGAATCGTAGAACCATAGAACATATCGATAGTCTAATCTGCCAGTTGTACATGCGTGCTGGCTACCTTGAAAGAGACATCGAATTTGTAGCACTTTAAATCACTTTCACACTGATTATTTTATTTGCAAACTACCCATTCTCTTGCTTTTTCAAGGACAATGTGTTTTCTGTTGTCCCTTGTTTTAAAGCAAGTATTTTACATTCATGCTCAGCTATTGACAGCACTGACAGAGAAAATGCTTTATTCCCACAACAAACCTAAAATCATGAATCCATCAATTAAATAATCTCTGCAACTACATAAATACGGCAACAGAAAGTGGAGTTGCAGGTCGATAGGATAGTGAAGAAGGTGTTTGATATGCTTGCCTTTATTGGTCACTCCATTGAGTATTGAGTTGAGAGATCATGTTACGGCTGTACAGAACATTGGCTAATCTAGTTCTGGAGGACTATCCACAATTCTGGTCTCCCAGCTGAAGGAAGGATGTCGTCAACCCTGAAAGTTTTCACCAAAGATTAACAAGGATTTTGCCATGAGTGGAGGGTTTGAGCGATCGGGAGAGTCTGAATAAACTGGTGCTATTTTCCTTGGTTCATTGGAAACTGAGGGCTGAACTTTCAGAGGTTTATAAAATCATGGGGGGCATGGACAATGTGAACACTCAAGGTATTTCCCTGAGATAGAGGAGTCCAAAAACGGAGGGCATACTTTTAAGGTCAGAAAGATTTGAAAGGAACAAATGGGGCAACAGTTTCACTCAGACAGGTGGTGCCTATTTGGACTGAGCTCCACAGGAAGTGGTGGAGGCTGGCACAATTGCAACATTTAAAGAGCATCTGGATGGGTATATGGATACGAACCGTTTAGAGAGATATGGGCATAAAATTGGCACATAGCACTAGATTCATTTAGGTTATCTGGTCAGCATTGACAAGTTGGGCTGAAGGGTCTGTTCCTGTGCTGTACTTTCCACGACTCCATAACTCTTGCTGTCGGATTGTTCATTGCAGTCATGAATTTTCTACCATTTTCAATATTTACAATTCTTCATAATTGTGATAATTTCAATAAAAGTGACACTATCAAGGGCACGATTTATAATTGCAAAGGCTGTGCACTGGCACAAAACAGATCTCTGACTGATTCAGTGATTTGTGAAGAATGACCATGGCTTCATGATGTACTTTCTCAGTTCCCCTTATAACCAGGCCAACGGTTTAAGCTATAGCATTTAAAAGTCTCCTGTCCCTTCACAGATTTGTTCTGAAATCTCAAAGTTCATATATTTCAAATTCCTTTGCAAATTATTCTCAAAAGAAACAAAAAAAGTACTTTCCTTCATGTCACAGAGCAATGTTTGTGTGTTTTCTTGAGCTTGGTCTCGATAACCACACATGTTTTCGAATACATCAACCATGATTTTGTTCCGGACCACATTTTGACATCTGCTTTTCACTGTTCACCTCCTTCAGCAACCTCCTCGTTTAGAATATGAAACATGAAGCAGAATTAGACCATTCAGTCTATCGAATCTGTCCCGCTATTCAATGAGATCATGGCAGATCTGATAAACCTGGGCTTCAATTTCCTGACCTTTCCTTTTACCAATTGATTCCTTCACTGAATAAAAATCTCTCCGTCACTCCCTTGAGTATTTTAAATAACCCAGCATTGACCGCCCTCTATGATAAGAAATTCAACAAATTCACAATCTTTTCACAGAACAAATACCTCGTCACATCTACGTTAAATAGGTGCATCCTTACACTGATTCTTTCCCACAAGGGGAAACAGTTTCTCTAAATCTCTTGCTGATTACAATTGGTTTGATAAGATCACCTTTCATTCTTCTCTATTACAAGGCCCAATCTTTTAATTATGTTTATTAAAAAAAACCCTTCATATCCGCGATTAGCTGGATGAAATTTGTCTGGACTCCATCCAATGTCAAAATATATTTCGATAGATAACGGGACCAAAAGTTGTTCACGGTTTTCCAGCCGTTATTTGATTGTTGGCTTCTATAGTTTCAGAAGGCCTCTTTCCACAGCTCATAAGGAAGATGACCAAATATGAGTTAATTTGCAGGTGTCGATACTTTTAAAGTGGGACAGGTTTTGTCCCCAATTTGCATAATGTCCTACTTATGGAAAGAAGAATTGTGAAGTTAGTCATTCACCACGCCTTAGTTAAAAATAACTACTAAATAATTATAATGTATGCCGTGATCATTTCAGCTGGATTCCAGATAATGTGAAAGCGATTGTTCTTCATACTAATATCGCAATTGATCAAGGATCTCGATCAAAATTGCAGTCACTGAGAATCAGGTGAAAAATCGATGCTTTGCGCCATTCCCAGCAAGTGGAAAATGTTTGTAGTTTTGGAGATCAGTAATCTCAGCGCCAGGACATCTCTACTGAAGTTCTTCAGGATAATCGTGGCTGAACTATCTTCATCCGTTTCATTGATGACTCCCCTATACCATAAGATCAGGAGCAGGGATGTTCACTAATGATTGTACAACGTTCAGCACTATTCATAACTCTTGAAATACTGAAGCAGTTCATGTTTAAATGTACCACGATCTGGATGCAGAGCACGATTTGGCCTGACAATTGTCAGCGAAAGTTCCTGCCACTCTAATATCAGGCATTGATTATCACCAATAAAATTACCAGAGACATTCAGTGATATTAACTTTACAGGGTCACCCAATATCGACAACCTTATTGTCACCATTGACCAGAACCTGAACTGCTCTCGTAATATAAGTACAGTGACAACAAGAACTGGTCAGCGGCCAGAAGTTTGATTCACTAACTATAGAATGGTGCTTTGCCTCCTTGGAAGAGAATGATATTATGATGTGGGTGCGGAATTCCTTCTTGGGAAGATGGCAATCTCAGATGTCACTGTTTGTATTGGTGCTAACAACATAGGCATGAAGAAGACTGAAGTCCTGAAGACAGATTTCAGCGAGTTAAAAATGAAATTGAAAGACAGATTCTCAAAGGCAGTCATCTTAGGATTTCTGTCTGCCACGTATCAATGTGTAAAAGAACAGAAGGAGTGATTGGTTCAAAACGTTTTGAAGAGCAGGTGTAGGAAAAGGCGCTTTGGATTTCTGAGGAATTAGATTCTGCAGCAGGTTGAGTCAATGTTATCTGAACCAGCTACATCTTCACTAGTCAGTCTTCTCAGATGCTGGAGATCAGGGTCGAGAAGTATGGTGCTGGAAAAGCACAGCCAGTCCAGCAGCATCAGAAAAGCAAGAGAGTAGATTTTTCGAACATGAGCACTTAATCAAATGTAGAGCTCGTGCTCAAAACGTCGACCCTCCTGTTCCTCGGATTCTGCCTGACTGGCTGCACTTTTACCTCACTACACTTTCTGACGATTTCAGTTTCTGATTAATTGTAACTCACAAGGTGTTCGCAGATTAGTAACTCACTGACTGAAAAAAAACATTGTGTATGAAGTGGTAATAGCTAGATGTCTTGTTGTGTCGATGATCATTGGATGGATCTCAGAGCATTTGAAATCCACCAGAAGTACCAGCAAATTCGGTGAAAATATCATGTGATTATTGATTCCGCGTTGAATGAGGCAGAGGTGCAATTTAGACACGAATACGATTATACAAGTATTTGATGTATATGTATGTACATTTCTCTCTGCGTGTGTGTATATAGAGTCATAGAGTCATAGAGATGTACAGCATGGAAACAGACCCTTCGGTCCAACCCGTCCACGCCGATCAGACATCCCAACCCAATCTAGTCCCACCTGCCAGCACCCGGCCCATATCCCTCCAAACCCTTCCTATTCATATACCCATCCAAATGCCTCAATTGTACCAGCCTCCAGCACTTCCTCTGGAAGCTCATTCCATACACGTACCACCCTCTGCGTGAAAAACTTGCCCTTTAGCCCTCTTTTATATATTTCCCCTCTCACCCTAAACCTATGCCCTCTCGTTCTGGACTCCACGACACCAGGGAAAAGATCTTGTCTATTTATCCTTTCCATGCCCCTCATAATTTTGTAAACCTCTACAAGGTCACCTCTCAGCTTCCGACGCTCCAGGGAAAACAGCCCCAACCTGTTCAGCCTCTCCCTATATCTCAGATCCTGCAACCCTGGCAACATCCTTGTAAATCTTTTCTGAACCTTTTCAAGTTTCACAACATGTTTCCGATAGGAAGGACACCAGAATTGCACGCAATATTCCAACAGTGGCCTTACCAATGTCCTGTACAGAAGCAACATGACCTCCCAACTCCTGTAGTCAATACTCTGACCAATAAATGAAAGCATACCAAACGCCTTCTTCACTATCCTGTCTACCTTTGACTCCATTTTCAAGGAGCTATGAACCTGCCTCCAAGGTCTCTTTGTTCAGCAACGCTCCCTCGGACTTTGCCATTAAGTGTATAAGTCCTGCTAAGATTTGTTTTCCCAAAATGCAGAATGTCGCATTTATCTGAATTAAACTTCTTCTGCCATTTCTCAGCCCATTGGCCCATCTGCTCCAGATCCTGTTGTAATCTGAGGTAACCAACTTCGCAGTTCATTACACATCCAATTTTAGTGTCATCTGCAAACTTACTAACTGTACCTCTTATGCTCACATCCAAATCATTTATTTAAATGACAAAAAGTAGAGGGCCCAGCACCGAACCTTGCGGCACTCCACTGGTCACAGGCCTCCAGTCTGAAAAACAACTCTCCACCACCACACTCTGTCTTCTACCTTTGAGCCAGTTCTGTCTCCAAATGGCTAGTTCCCCCTGTATTCCATGAGATCTAACCTTGCTAATCAGTCTCCCACGGAGAACCTTGTCAAACGCCTTACTGAAGTCCATATATATCACAGCTACTTATCAGCCCTCATCAATCTTCTTTGTTACTTCTTCAAAATACTCAATCAAGTTTATGAGACATGATTTCCCACACACAAAGCCATGTTAACTATCGAGACATCGAGGCCTACAAAACAGTAAAAGTCCAGTCCCTCCATCTTGGGCAGAAGTGTGGTTTATCCATCGTTGCTCTCCCTCAACGGCTATAACATATTTTCACCAATAAGGATTTAAATATTCACACAATGCTCTAGGTGAAGTCTAATAAAGCTGCTTTACAAATGAGGCAACACTTCGCTACTCCTGCATTCAAATCCTCTTGTGATGAAAATTAAAATTCTATAAACCTTTCTAATTGCTTGCTGCAAGCGGATATTAGCCTTCAGTGCATAATTGGGACGGGCACCCAAAGCCTTTTGTTCCTCTTCTTTTACAACCTTTCATAGTTTGACAAATATTAAGCACATCTTAAGAGTGGGTAATCTCTCGTTTTCCCAGGATATTTTCAATCTGCTCTTCCCTGATCATTGTTTTAACATGAATTACCATAAGCTCGTGGGCGATTTTACTTCGTGCCTCCAGGAACCAGATCAAATGTTTTGTGTGCGTGATTAATATTCTGTTGACCTTTTCTGAATATTTTAACTTTTATGTCTGTGAAATACTTGGTTTCATTTTCTTTGAGCTGTCAGAAAAAAAAATCCCCTGACACCGTCAATTTGATACATAACATTCCAGGAAAAGAAAACTTCCTTCATGTTACAGAGAGGTGTTGGTCTGATCAGCCATTTCAGACCATCTGGAGATATCAGCCGTGATATCGATACTTTGTACCCTTCGTTATTTCCTGTATGCTGTTTATCTCAGTCCACACATTCCAATTTTACATGGTTGAGCACAATCTTGACCAGAGACATCTATTTTAATCAAGAGTCTCGAACCTGCTTTACGCTGGAAGGGGCTTCGCTCCTATTTCTAATTTTTTTTTTACTTTGCGGATTTTAAAGAAATAATATTCAATATGTATAGACGCCTCAAAAGTTCAGTTGCCTGATGCAGATGAGTACTTCCATTAGTGCAATTGAATTGTCATTCTTTGTTCAATAGTGAGGAACAGTTGTTAATCTGTCAATAAAATTTGTATCTCTAAAATCAGACAACTATTGAGAACCTGTATTTTATCATAGAAACCTGGTTGTTGCAAAACATCGTCAAGCTTCGAGACTGCAAAATACTGATCAATTTCTGCACGATGAGCTCGGATCAGCCATCTGTGAGTTTTCAATAAATTGTAGCATGTATTTGCATAATTTAAGTTATTGTGCTGATTAATATTACATATTTAAATTCAATGTTCTGCTGTGCCATTTATTTGCAATAATTTTAGGAATTTGTCAAGATTAATATTCATTGCCATAATTCTACTAAAGATGATGCTTGTACACTTACACAATTACTGAATGATGTTGATTTTGTTAGAACTCCGAAACACATCACTGATTTTTTTTGTTTTGAACATCTGTTTTACAGGATGGTATGGCAGAACAGAGATGCCTATCAAGCAGATTTCTAATGCATTTCCTAATTTACTCGATACAACGATTAATTGCTTTGAGAGCAAATTCTGGCTGAGACACTGAGCTGCAATCTGAATTAGTGGAGTCCTGTGTAACTTGATTTCTCAGCTCTATCTGCAACAAATAACTGTCAACCAGATTGCAATTGACTTAAAGTGAACTCAGTTGCGAGGGACATAAGACACAACAACTTCGTGGCGTCAGAAATATTTGATATTACTGGACACAGCAAAGGCTATTTTTGCTGCCAAATCCATGCAGTAGTTCCGATTTAAATGCTACATACCTTTCTAGTACAAGCGCTTCCAGTACAACTACATTGCTGTCAACGTCCAGCAACACAGAACCCCTCCCACATGCATCCTTCCCAGGAATGTAGGGCAATAGCAAAAACAGAAAATAGCCCAGCAGTTGACTGCTGTTAGTCATTATAAACAAAAGGATGGCAATCTCAGTGATATGGGGGAATTCAATGAGTGTAATCGTATCAAGTGGTGATGGCAAGATCCTTTCTTGTTGTAGATGGCTGACCATGTGAGGTGCTAATATTTGTCATTTCTCAGTCTAACCCTGGGGATTTTCAAAGTCTTCCTGCATTTGGCCACGTATGTCTTTCGTTTCTGAGGAGTTGTGAATTGTATCGAATATTGTGTCTTCTTTAGAAAACATCACACTTCTGATCTGAAGATGATAAATGAGGCAGCTGAAGATGGTTGAATATATGACATCACTTTGTGTATTTCCAACAGAGATGTTCTGGAGCTGAATTATCTGACATCCAATATCCACAGCGATCCCTCCTTTGCAATAGATATGAGTGGAACCAGTGGAGAGTTTTGATTCTGATCGATTTCAGTTTTGTTCGGGTTTCTTCACGCCACATGCGATCAACTGTGGCATTGATGTGTAGAATTCACTCATCTGCTTCACCTCTGGAATTCGGCTCATTTGTCCATATTTGAAACAAGACTGCACGAACTTCAATATCTAGGCAGCCTTGGCAGAAGTCATACTGACTGCAAAGTCATTGGTTCTTTTTAACTCTGCTGAAGAGCCGTGCCATCACATTTCCAGTGATCAAAATTTTACTCATTGGGTAATAATTGTTCGGAACGGATGAGGAAATAACGAGGCAATGTTCACCATTGTTGTTTAGATGGCATTATTGTAGCTTTACCAGAACAACGTGGCTCGTGGGACAACAGGTTTTGCAAAATAAACATTGAGTACATTTGGAGGATCGTTGTAAGTCCTCATTGAATTATCTAGAGCCTACAAATGATAGTATGATCAAGAATGAATCGAAACTGATGACTGGCAGGTTCGATTTCTGGGGCCTCTGCCAGAACAGAAATTTAAGAAGATTACTGACCACCTTCTGAAGGGCAAGGAGGAATGAACAATAAGTTCTAGCCCAACCGGGTTATACATATCCCATGAATTAATCAATTATGAAATAGCAGTACTCCAATTTTCAATGCACAAATTTACTTTGGCAGAAATAGACAGGGTGTGCTTGGGATGACAATGAGCTACAAGTTTCCTTCCATGCTTATACTAATATTATGTTCTCTCGCGAATTTTACGAAGCTGCATTGGAACTTTCTAGCAGAAAGGTGAGAGCTTCTCCTGATAGTATGAAGTGATTCAAGAAGATGTCAGTCCATTATCATATCAGGAGTAATGTGGAACTGTAGCCAAAACAGGACGGACCGTTCCCACTCTTTTATAAATGTAGAGTTGCATTATCAATGAAAAGAAAACGCTTATTAATCGATCTAAAGGAAGTTATGTAGCCCATGTGCAGCTCGTGATAACTGCGGTTCATTCTTCCCATTACGCATTGATTTGTGGCAAATTCTCAGTTGTTATAAATTGAAAATATTGTTTTGGATGGGAACTGATGTGAGGAGCATTAGTTGTTGATTTTACGGGAGCGGGAAGGTGAAGGCAATAAGAGACAAGAAACGAGCTAGTTCCTTCTTTTAGTTCCCTTATGATACAGAAATATTGGGCCATTTGTGGCATCGGGGCGAACCCGACTGCATGTTGCGGTGAACACTGTATTTATTGATTGGCTGAACTGTAGTGATTATTTTTGTTTAGAAAAGTTAAACATTTGGAACTGTGATGATGTATTTCGTAAACTGCAGTTTTTCAGTTTGTTTAATTGCGGTCTTGTATAAAATATATCAAGTTGTTTGCATGAAGTCGTGAGGGTCGTTAAATCAACAACAGAGCTTCCATTTATATAAGTGTTCCCCATCTCATGCCGGCGACAGAGCTTCACAAACAATGAGTATTCTTGTCGGCAAAACAGTATAAGATATATATTAGATACCTCGTTTTATCTCGACAACTAATTCTAAATATTATTTCCTGATACATTTGTTAATGCATTCCATGTTTAATATTCTTCCAGCACCACCCAGAATTCATATTGCATTCAACATTGCTCACACTCTAGCACTATTAGGAATTCTAAGCGTTACTATACAACCATCAAAACAACCTGGTGTGGATTCTGGTGTGGAGACCAATTGATGTGCATTCTGGCGAAAATGTGACACTTCTGCATCAACATGTTTTGCGGACTAATGTAACTTTATGGTTATGTATGTGCTTTATAAGATTATGAATAAGTTCTAGTCGAAGATAGAGGAAATTTAGAGACAGCTGAGAACCCCCAACTGACTGTATTCACAATACTGTAGAAGACTCTTCAAAATGTGTCAATATTAAACTGTAAAACCTTCAGACGTGTGGTATTAATCAGTTCATTTAGAATACTCGATCTGCTCCATCATTCCAGCATTGCTGACATGCCTCTCAACCCCATTCTTCTGCCTTCTCTCGTAACCCTTGATTCCCTTCCTAATCAAGAAACTAAATCTATATTAAATACACTCAATGATCTAGACTACACAAACCTCTGTGAATGGAGTTATACGTGTGTGTTGAATAAATTCCTCTCCATCTCAATTTTGAAGGATCGTCCCTTCACTCTGAGGATATGCCCTCGGGTTGAAGTCTGTTGTGCGAGGAAAATTGTCTTCTGCTTATCCGCTATATACAGGTTTATCAGTATTCAGTAAGATTCAATGACACTCCACTCTTATTCTTCTAAACTGCATTGCGCTCAAAGGTAGAATCTTCAACTGATCTTCATAAGATAAGCCTGGTCTCCAGTAGATCGTTTTTGTAAAGCCTCTGTGGACTCCCTCCAATGCCACACGTCCTTCCTTAGACAGGAGTCCAAAACTGCTCACATTATTCCACATGTGCTCCTAATCGACCCTTAAACATTTGGATTTCCAACTCTCGTCATGCTTCAAGTTTCAGAAGTCCATCCCCATTTAGGAAATATTTCTCATATTTATCCTTCCAAACAAAATTCATAACCTTCTATTTCCCCACATGATGCTCCATCTACCACTTCTTTGCTAATCCCCCCGACAGTCGAAATCCTTCAGCACAATCCATTTCCTCAGCATTTCTTGTCCCTCAAACTATCATTGTATAATCTGTGACGTTGGCAACAATGCCCTCAGTTTCTTCGTTTAGATCATTTATGAATAAAGTGAATAGTTGTGGTCCCAACGCTGACCCTGTAGAAATCCAGTAGTCACTGGCTATTATCCTGAAAATGACCTCTTTATCCCCACATTTTATCTTCTGCCAGTCAGCCAATTCTCCAGTTATGTCAGTGAGTTATGCCAAACACTATGGCTCTTATTTTGTTCAGCAGGTCTCCGTGCTTGTCAAAATCAAAATACATTGTGTTTACTGGGTCTCCTTTGTCTTACTTGATGGTTGTTTTCTCAAATTTTTTTTCAGATTTGTGAGGCATGGCTTCCCATTGACGAAGCTGAAACAACCCTATTTTTATCAAGCACACGCAAGTGTTCTGCAATCTCATGTTGAATAATAGACACGAAAATCTTACTAACGACCAAGGTTAGGCTAACCAGCCTAAATGTCACGGCTTTTGAGTTAACGAATTCGTTGCAAGAGACCGGACATTAATAGATTACTATTTATCTCTTTCTTAGATAAGCTTTCTTAGAGAAGCACTATAAAAGGATGAAGCCATTATGCCTTTAATTAGAACAATGAGCAAAGAAAATTTACAGTCCAGGAACAGGCCTTTCAGCTCTCAGCCTGAGCTGATCCAAATCTATTGTCTCAACCTGTCGGCCAATTCCTAAGCATCGGTATACCCCTGCTCCCCACCTACTCACACATCTGTCCAGACACATCTTAAATGAATCTACCATGCATGCCTCTATCACCTCTGCTGGCAACGCGTTCCAGACACCCATTGCCCTCTGTATAAAGTACTTGCTGCGTGTATCCCCCTTAAACATTTCACCTCTCAACTTGAAAGCATGACCTCTCTTAAAGGAAAAGCCTTGCCTTTATGTACCCTGTCTATACCCTTCATCACTTTGTAAACATCAATCATGTCCCCCCTCAATCTCCTTTTTTCTAATGAAAACAATCCTAACGTTCTCAACCTCTTTTCATAGCTAGAACCATACCAGGCAACATCCTCGTCAACCTTCTCTGCACCCTCTCTAATATATCCTATACCCTGGAACATCTAGTTGCCAATCATGACCTCCTTTCAACCAAGTCTCTATGATTGCAATACGTCATTCTCACAGGCACCAATACAAGTCCTAAGTTTATCTACCTATAACACAGTACTCGCATTAATGTAGATACACTTCAGGCCACCAGTTCTTTTGCATTCATCTGCTAGCTGCCTACTCTTCCACTTATTAAAGCGATCTTTATGATTCTTACATCTCTAGTATCCACATCACTGTCTAATTGTCTTCTCTTCTGGTTTCCACCACCCCTGGCACTTTCGTTTAAAACCTCCCCCAACAGTAGCAGCAAAAACTCCCCCAAGGACATTGGTTCCAGTCTGTTTCAGATGTAGACCGTCCATTTTGTAATAGTCCCACCATCCCCAGAACCGGTCCCAATGTCCCAACAAATCTGAACCCCCTCCCTCCTACACCAACCCTCAAGCCACGTGTTCACCCTGCCTATTTTTCATTTCTAACGCTGGCTATCAAGTGACACGTGCCTTGCGTAGTTTCAGAATATTCTGCTGAATCATTGGAAACAACGGATCAGACTAAATTCGACAGAAGGCTGATTTTCAGACCTGGTTTATGAAGAAGATATTATTGAGGAAAATTCAGCAAATAATAAGTGAATACCATAAAATGAATCATTGCGATCCAAGATAAAAGTTAAGACACACTTATCAGTAGTCATACTGATTATTATCATGATTTTAATAAAGTGCAACATTCTCACATGCAGAAAGATCTGGCTGTCAGAATGCATAAACCACAGACTGAGAGCCAGTTGCGGACATTAATCAAGAAAGTTAAATTAAATCTATGTGTTTTTGTTACAGCAGTGCACTGCAACAGTATAACAGCTTCTGTTGTACAGGGCATTGCTCAGATAAAAATCAGATTCACATTGGACAGTGTTGGTCACTGTGCTTATGGAAATGTTCATGAGAAAGATGAGAAAACAGGGGAGAGAGGCGAGGTCTGTACATTCTGGAGTTAAGCAGAGACAGAAGTCACTTAATTGAAGCATATGGAGTGCTGAGGAAACTAGTCGGGGTCGATGATGAAAGATTGTTTCCTTTTTTGGGGAAAAGAGAAAAAAAATCATAGTTGTAATACAAGGACTCGACCATTTCAGACAGACATGAAAGGGAAATAATTGCTTATATATTTGTGAATCTTTGTAATGCTCTTCCACAAAGACAGAGAAATCAGAACGGTATTAAATATTTACTTTGGAAAGGTAAATAAATTTTTGATTTCAAGGTGATGAAACATTGTTCAGAATGAAGGAATGTGGAGTTGAGGTTAATTTCAAATCAGCCATCATCTTCTTCTTGGCACGGGGGGTGGGGGGGGGGGGCATTCTTGTTGCCTCTTCTGAAGATATAAACGGATAATAATCAGGAAGAAATTAGATATTATTCAGTTTCAGCCAAGCAGCCTCAAGAACTTCGATTCCCTCCACTCCACCTCCACATGGCAAACAGCATGCGATGATGCTGAATGTTTTTGCATTGAAAACGGGCAAATAGACTACACTGAAAATGCTAAACAACGTTAGCAGTATCTGAGAAGAGCAGAACAAAGTTAAGACTTCACGCCATGTGTTTTAATCGGACCCCATCTGATGAAATATCATGATATGAAACTCCAACCCTGGTAAAAGTTTTCACAGCATCATAACGCTGTCTGCGAGGGTGTGCCTGCTTCCCCCGGCAAAGATTTGACATTTAAACGTATATGCACGGCTCCTGTTTCCAGCTTATGCAATCTCTCGAAGTTCTCTTTCTCGATGCAAACATTTTCTGCCTGTTCATAATTCAAACGCACATTATGTGGACCAACAATTGCAGTGCTTTGAACAAAGAAAGCTCATTTTCCATGTAATCATCATATTAATCTTTCCACGTCAGTCAACATTCTGTACAATCATTGGTGCAAGCTTTGAAATCACAGCACACAAACTCTTTGGTGGAGTCAAAGGCTGATCTGTGATATAGTGTTGGGATTTATCATTTGCACCATTTTGAATTGATTTAACAAGCAGGAACTGGAATTTCATTTGACTCTTTGTACAATCCTACCAAGCTCTAACGTTATGCTGAAAAAGAAGCCTTCCTCAACGAAACAAAACACTTTGAGCAATTCAATGCATATTGAATCCTCTTTTGATTAACAAGTGCCAAAAAATATTTTACACTTGCTCCTGAGTTCTGTCTACTGCTTTTAAACTAAATCACACCAATCTATCAATATCGCTTTGATCTTCTGAATTATGAGCCATATTTACAGTTGAATAGAACATTCAAGTTTCAGCAGCACCATCTCGAAGATTATACCAAAATGGATGATGTCAACGTGACAAGAGGCTTCTATCCATTTTTAAACAGGCTGAATTTCGTCTCTTTTTTCGTGTTTTTGTGTTCTGAATTCTTGAATTGACTTCAATGAACAGTTTCAAATTTTGAATTCTGCAAAACCTGTACTTACTTTCATAGTTATTAATAGACAAAGACTTACACACATTTCATGCGGAATGTTCAAGGAACGAGAGACGCCAATTAAAGTTGATGTTTCTAATTTTATGGTTCTAGCGAGCATTGCATGCATACATAAGACTGCTTGGCCACTCGGTTGTCAGAGGTGAACATGTGTGGGTTTCAGTCTTAATTATTTAATTATTTGTTCACGAATTCGCTGCCTGAACTTGACAAATCTTCATGGATATGAAATTAAACTATCACCAAGTTAAACACAAGGAAGTAAGCACATGCTGTTAATCTCTCTATTCTCAATTGATGCAGATTTCCATGATGTGATGTTGGGTCGTCTCCACAAAGCTCAGCCCATCACGATTCGTGCGTTAGAATCAACGTGATTGGTTTCTCGCTCCACATGATGCAAATGAACAGAGCCTCCCGTGGTTTATAAGGTCGGTGCTCCGACACACACTGTTACACAGAACAGGTTTTAATTCCAGCATTGACTGCGTATGAAGTTCTGTTTGCTGGTGCAGAAACAATGAATATTTTCTTGTTTTCATGCCTTTTAGCCTGGTTACCAAGTAAGTACTGTTTCTCATCGATGTTACACATACAAGGACCATGTTCATATTATTGAAATTTCCTTGTCTGAAACTCTCCCGATGAGAAACAAATGTCATGTATTAAATATATTTTTCTCCGCACAGATGTCTTTACTGCATGGGTTGAACAAACACCGGGAACGGCAACAAAGGAGACAGGCGAATCACTGACCATCAATTGCGTCCTAAAAGATTCCAGCTGTGCATTGGATAGCACGTACTGGTATTTCACAAAAAAGGGCACAACATCGAAGAAGAGCTTATCAATTAGTGGACGATACTCGGAAACAGTGAACAAGGAAGCAAAGTCCTTTTCTTTGCGAATTCGTGACCTAAGAGTTGAAGACAGTGGTACATATCACTGTCAAGCATATAGTTATCACAGTAATAAACCTGATCTTCCACCAATACAAAAACACCTTCAGATCTTCTGTGAAGCAAATTTGCCTTGTTTTGGCATGTCAACGCTCAACATGCACTTTGAGGGCACTGCTCATGATACAGAACAGCAGGAGGCAAGTTCTAAAAGATAGTTAACAAAATTCAGCAGGGAAATTCAGAGAAGGGGCACTTGGATATTCAGTGCAGCTGTTGAACTTACAGTAACGTGCGAGCATTTATTTTTGCACTGTGATGTATCACTGTGACTGGTATGATGACCACAACAATCGAGAACTCGACGTCTGTAATACAGAAACTACCAGCACACATTGTTACCCGAACCGCAAACACTTTGATTTATTGGTTATCAGGATGGCCAGCTATTCCAGAGTTTGTTTGGATATGAAAATTGGTTTTCTGAAATAAATGAGAGAAGGTGCACATTGGTAGGAATCCAGGTTGCAGTTTGTGCATCGACTTGGTGTTTTTGTATGAATGACAATGGGAAGTTTTTACATTGCTGTGTGTGACTGTGTTACTGTACTGCCACAGTGACTAACCTGTGATTCCCGCAATACAGAAACGTCCTGTCACATGTGAATCCATTGCTCATATAAATTATTATCTGCATGCTTAAGTACCTCATGCTGAAATATTTCTTGCAACGTTTAGGGCCTGGCAACTGCTATCGACTGATTTTCATACTCCTTTAGCTGATTATTATGTGACTGTTAAAATCCTATTCACAAAGCAATATAGGTAAGTATCCAGTATTTGAAGAGTGGCTGAGAATTATAAACGTGACTGGGAATACAATATATGAAGGGAGTGATTTGCGTCACACTTGCTGGATCAATCAATCAATATCCTGGGGTATTGAAGAATCTTCACTTATTTTTGCAACAATGGATTTCTTGTGCTGGTGTGAAACAATGTGTAGCTGGGATTGCACAGTGACACAAGCCAGAGCACAAACCTCTCGGACAGTTATTCCTTTTTCTGCTTCTGATGAACATGATTCCATAATCAACTTTCTGTCATGAATGCTGTTTCATAGAATTAACATCAATTCCAATTCGTTCCATTCTGGAATTGTATGCAAGTTTCACGTTGATTAGAGATCAGCATGCTAACGTTTCCAATGTCACCCAAACTGGCATTGGAGATAGCGGGTATGTGAATGGATTTAACTTGTTCACAAATGAAGATTTGTTAATGCTGTGAATATATCTGGAAAATGGGAGAGAGGATGTGTTTTGGTATATTGATTATAGGACTTCTGCTTCACTGACACTTTTTGTATGGCGTTGAATGGGAGCTGATGGACTGTGACTACGACGTTTACGGAAGCGGCACCATTCTGACTGTGAAACCTGGTAAGTGTTCCTCTTGCTACTTATCGCTTCGATTTTGCAGTTTAGTTATTTAAAAATAAAGTTTTCTTGTTAAAACAGGCTCAACTGCGCAACGTGAGATTCAGAACATTTTCTAATCGATCTATTTTGTGTGCTGTATTTTATTGTCTTCCATTTCAAACTCATTTGCAGATTTTGTTTGAGCAAATATATGCTAATATACAAATATAGACGTAAATGTAGCTGAGGACAAGCCAATAGAGAATCTAAATGTTTAACTTGCTTGGCATGGAGTATATAAGATTTTATTTGCGTAGATGATGGCTTTAGCAGTTTACGCAGAAAACTGCCCAAGTTGTGAAGCTGTACTAAGGCATGTCAGTGTGCCATTGTTATGCAAAACTTCTAATCTGAACAACAAATCCAAGTCTAGATTGAGGAAATCTTTCTGCTAACAGTAATGTTTCGGATTGTGTCTAAAATCAATATTTTGATAGACAATCCTCATTATTTAACATAATTTCGATTACATTAACATTATCACAAATCAGCAAATTGACCGTCCAATTTTGAAACTGGAACAATTGTAACTCACCAAACCTGGGCTTGGTGAAGGTTGATTGGAGCTGAAATTCGTCTGCTCCAATTGCACAAAATGTGAATAATTGTGCACTGATTTTACCAGTGCCCTATATCAGACAACTAGTGGAGAGTAATTTCACTGTAATTTAGCACGAATCCAGATTATCTGAAACGTGCTCTCCCAGATACATGTCCACCTGTAGGTTGAAGTTTGTTGTGTTTAAGATGGTGTCGAAGATTTGAGAACTTTGAACCCACTACAGCTTTAGTGTAAAATGTTTACTTGACATTAAAGTGGAAATCATGTAGCCCATCTGTACGATATTAATTCCTAGAGTGGAATAGTCTTGCCTTGCTGATAATATTAATTGCTGTCCAATTCAATTCTTTTAACCACGTCAAGCTAAATAGTCTTTTGCCTTGCCCTCATGGATCCTCAGGACATCATACCGACCGAAGTAGGATCAATCAGTCGATGTGTGCACGACAGCATTGCTTTTGTGATGCAGTCACCTTGCTGTCGTATTCTTGGACAGGTATTTACGAGTGCAGGTGATAATAGGGGAACCCCAAATCAGTAGTTCATAATTGACAACAACGAACAAAAAGGGTCAGAAATCAGGTTTCACCTGACACAGGGGCAGAGATCAGAAAGTTTGTGATATAAAAAGAAAACTTGTTTGACGATAACCTGATGTCGTGTGACTTTTGACCTTGTCCACCCAGTTCAGCACAGGCACCTCCGAACAAAAAAAATGCAGCTTTGCCGTGGTATCAATCCCACAACAGGAAGCATTCACTGCACTAAACAACTTCTGCAATTTGGGCATTTTCAGACTAATGTGTGAACATAGAAAATTATTTTAGTGCATCTAGAGGGTGCGTAGAATAGTTTGCCCCGGCAGAAGGTAGTGTTGAGGAAAGTGTTAATCCTTTTAACTGTCCATCCCCTGAGATGTGATGGCCCTCAGGTTAAATCACCAACAGTCTTTTCCCTCTCATGAGAGAGCAGCCCCTGTGGTCTTGTAAGAATATGGTGTCTCAGCCAATAGCTTCATTTTTTTTCAGTTAATAGTTTCTTTGGGCATTCCATGGAATGCTGAGATGATGAAAACCGAACTTCAACTGTATTTAACTGAAATAGACGACAGAGATTTTCTGGTTTATTTTGACAGTTCTTTTCTCTTACGGTAAACATTGTAAAAAAAAACAATTGGATCTTGTCTATGCTAGTTGCTTTGAAATTTAAAAAAAATCCAAGTTTCCCAGCGGTATGAAGTTAATATCTACATTAATCACTATCTTCTAGCTAATTAGTGTCAGTGGTTCGAACTTGTTATTTCATTACGACGTCTGTCAGTATTTACAGAGGTCTGTCATTTTTATAGTTCTGCCAAATATTAATCACTGTAATGCACCAGTTTGTCTGTGATGCATCCATTATGGGGTGTGGGTTTGCTCGCTGAGCTGTAGGTTTGATATCCAGACGTTTCATTACCTCCAAGTGAAGGAGGTCGACACTGATGATGTTACCTAGCCAGGTAACGAAACGTCTGGATATCAGGCTACAGCTCAGTGAGCAAATCTACACCCTAAACCTCAACTCGAGCTACAAACCTTGCGAAGTATCAATTATTTCGTGGAAATTCCTTTCCTTTCAATTAATTCTGGGAATTCTGCTTTTTAAATGAATCTTGCAAGTCTAAAGTATATCTGTTATGTAGATTTTTTTTAGAAAGGGATATGGGCTTCGCCAACTGTGACAGCTTTCTTTTCGTTTCAACAAAGTCAGGGTACAATCTACTTTACCCTATAAAATATGGTGTAAACTGACTCTGTTCTTCATTATGATTTCGCAATTTTATTGTAGTTATTGGCAAGTTGTACCAAACCCATCGTTCAGTCCGACATGCAGTTTTATAAAAAAAAAGTTACAACCTCTAGCTGCTCGACAGGGTTCATTCATTCTGCCTTTCCTTGACTGTCTTTCATATTACTGGGAAATTGTATCCGAACTTCATCTGATTTACATTTTTTTAATAGACCTAATCATGGCATATCCACTACATATGCAGCATTCAAGTATCAATTCTGTCAGGAGGGCTACAAAGCCATTCCGACAAAGGCAGTTTTTCATTCCAGGGAATTGTCAGGTAACCCTTATCTGAACGGCCTCTGATGCATTCACATCTCATGTAACTGAGATGACCAATCAGACGCAGCACACAGTCCAGGAGGAATCTTTTATGTACCTGGTTTATCTGGAAAAAAAAGCTTCTGCACAATCCCGTCCAGTTTCCCATTTGACAAATCGCATCATTGTTTTAGTTTTCTGAATTATTTGCTGGCCAGATGTGCTAACGTCAAGTGATCCATCCTTTTGGACACCATCGTCTTTCTGCAACTCAGAGTTGCACAAAATGTCATCATTTTGATTGTTCTTTTCTGTTCCTCTTGCTAGATATTCATCCCTTTCACCAAATTACTACATTGCACGTCATTTACCGTGTTCTTATTCACACGTGGCAAGATATTCTTGTAGTTTAATTGGCCCTCTGATGACTTAATGCCTCTTTTTATTTTTGAGAGTTTGTTATGTTTGGCAAACGAAGCATGTCCCACTTAATCCAACACATAAATTACGAACAGTAGCAATTCCTCCAACAGTCCCTCTGGCACACCACTTGCCAACCTTAGGATTACTCCTGCACACCTACTGTCACTTTCAGCTATTCTCCTGTCCATTTCAGTATTGTACAGTCCTCTGTCTTTCATTATCCACTATCAACTTTGATTTGGCATTTAATTGAACATTTACGGGAACTCACCACGCACTGCAACCGACGATTCCCCTTTTATCCAGTAGATTTCTTAAACATGATTTCCCGTTCATAAAGCCGTGATTTCTTTGAACTTGTCCAGTTGCACCTTATTTTAAACAGCTTCTAACATTGCAAACTGACTTGTGCCATTTCTTGCTCGCTGTCTCAAAATGTTTTGATAAACTTGTTAAATGTGATGCATTGTTATTCTAAATGATTTCCCCAGCATTGGAGATGAATTGCAACAGTCAACACAGAATGTCAGTTATTTGAATGACATTTTCACTTTGGACGCAGGGATAATGTCACGAGGGGACAGGCAGGTCTCGGCCCGCAGCTGCAACTGTTTAGGCAGGACCGTTTCGCTGTTGCATGTCATTTCCCTGCTTTTCCCCTTCCTTCGATTTGCCGATTAATTGCATTTTCTAGAATGCTGCTTGTATTCTCTGTCATAAAAACTGTTGGAAAATAAGTGTTCTATTTATTTCTTCTCTGTTGCGTTTGACAGCATGATTTGTCAAACATTCATTTCTTGCATGACTAACTTTCACTTTGTAAATTATTTTATTTTCGAAAAAGTTACAGGACCTCGTCCTCTCTCTTTCTTTTAACTCACTGGTTAGCTTCCTATCATATTCTGATTATGCAATCTTTCTTTCTTAATTTTCAGACATTTCATTTCCGAACATTTTAATATTCTGTCTAATTTTCTGACTTACCATCTATTTATCCACAATCACACACGTTTTCCTGAATGTAGATATTATCGTAAACCACATAAACCAGTTCTGAAACTTGGAATATTCCTTACTCTTTGGAATGTACCTATTTAAGTGATCTGAAATGTCTCCTGACATGTTTGCCACTTTATCATGTTCGAATTCTCCTCCATCTGATTTTCCAGTTCACTTCAGCCAGCTCTGATTTCGTGTCCACAGAATATGATTTTTATTTAAAAAAAGAACCGTTGTCTATCTCTCACATTGATTGTATTATGCAATGGAGTTATTGTTGCTGATCCATAAGAGCGCCTTTCCAGTGAGATAATGAGTTAATCCAATTTCATTCCACCATTGCAGGATGTTCAATATAGGTTGAAAACTTGCGATTCGAATGAATGATTGCAAGATCTATTTTGATGAGCTGTCTTTGCCCATCTAACTTTCGCAGTTATTTTACAGATAATAGCTTGCATAATGATTTTTTGATTTTCTGACAAGCTGTTGCAATGCCTTCCTTTATGTTCTCCCTATTATATTGTTACACATGTTGACCCAAACAATGCTCCCACAAATGACTTCTTGAAATGGCAATTTTTCAGCTTTACTCAAACCCATTCCACGGGCTGCTTTTCTGAAATGGGGTCACCTCTCTCCCTTTCATAAAACAAGAACAGCAAACTCTGAAGAAATTCAGCCTTCCTGGAAGCATTGGTGGAGAGAAAGAGACAGAATATGCCTCCGGTCTGATGTGACTCTCTGAATGAACTGTAGAACTTGTATAGGTTTCCTACCCCACCCCTCCCCGTCATTTCTACATCATCTGCACGAATCCAATCTATATCATCTTGTGGGAAGGATAATGTTGAAGGCCAAGAGTAGTTTCATCACCTATTGGCCTCTGTATATGCTGACTGTCAGCATGGACCTCACTAATGGCAATTCGAACTAATGTAACTCTGTTACTTGCTGGAAACTATCACAAATTGATGCTTTCGCACCGCATGACGGAGAAGACATAAGCATATGCGTGAGAACATCAGTGTGCAGATGGAATCAGTTATTATGTAGGGTATGTTGTTCCCAAGACTGATATACATAGTCATTGCCATGGATGTTATTTATAACATTTGATATCTAAATTTACAGCAAAATGATGCAGTTTGTTGACAGTGTGCTTGCTGGAGAGCACGGAACAGTGGTCATGTGTAAAAGATTCAAAGAATGTAATCAACTCAATATTTCACTCGCGGGTTGATAGCTGCTGCATTCGTGTATTATTTCATTATAAAATTTCACATGCGATATCTTCTCGTGTTATTGATGACGTGACTGTTGAGTATTGGTAGACATTGGGGATTGATTAGAAGTCAGCAATAGCCCAGTTCATAAAGCAAGAGATTGTTAATCTCGGGCTTTTGTAATAGCAAAACCATGGCTGTCGTTGAATTTGAACAAATGGAAGAGAAAATAAATTCAAAAGTATTGTCTGACTTTGAGATGAAACGTTGATGGAGGAACAAGAAGTGCAATTCAGGATCTGGGCAGCAGAGCTCAGATCAGATTTACTTGAATGATTTTGAAGATGGGATCCCAGCACTGAGAATTGCAGAATAATCTAGAATACCTTTGAAAAGCTTGGAATTTCTGTTCACAGGTCAGCTGAGGTATTTTCGAGAGAGTAATTGATTTGATGGAACAAGCAGGTATTCCTGCTGATGGCTGTATTAAGTAGTCTGGTGAGTATAACACGGTCATGAGTAAACACCAAATTGTGAACAGTGTAGTCAGCTGCATTGGTGTAGAACATATTTGTTCACGTTAGCGGTGGAAAGGGATAGATATATAGGCCAGGAGTCATATCTGGGTAGAAGCAACTTTGATGCGATTAGGCAAGATTTAGGAAGCATAGGATGGGGAAGGAAACTGCAGAGGACCAGCACAATTGAAATCTGGAGCTTATTCACGGAACAGCTACTGTCTGTCCTTGTTAATTATATACATGTCAGGCAGGATGGAAGTTGTCGGGCGAGGCAGCCGTGGTTAAGTAACGAATTTGAGTCTCTTGCCAAGACAAAGAAGAGGCTTATGTTGGGATGAGACGTGAAGTCTCAGTTGGAACACTTGCGAGTTACAAGTTAGCCAGGAAAGACTCAAAGAGGGAGCTAAGAAGAACCAGGAGGGTACATGAGAGGTCATTAGTGGATGGAATGAGGGAAAACCCTGAGGCTATCATTCGGTATATCAGGACTAAAAGAGTGACTCGAGTAAGATTAAGGCAATGAAAGGTAGGAGTCAGAAGTTGTGAGTGGAGTCAGAGGAAATAGAGGAATGGCTAAATGAAACTTTTCCGTCAATCTTCACACAGGGAAAATACTATGTTGTTGAGGAGAATACAGAGATACAGGCCACTAGCCTAGATGGGATTGCGGTTCACAAAGAGGAGGTGTTTGCAATTCTGGAAAGTTTGAAAATAGATAAGTCCACTGGGCCTGATGGGATTTATCCTCGGATTCCCTAGGAAGCCGGAGAGGGGAGTGAAAAGCCTTTGGCTTTGATCCTGGTGTCTTAATTATCTACAGGAATAGTGCCAGAAGACTGCGAAGTAGCAAATGTCGTTCCCTTGTTCAAGAAGATGAGTACAGTCAACTCTGGTAATTGTAGAGCAATGAGCATTAGTTCGTTTATGGGTGTAGTGTAGGAAAAGATGGTAAGAGATAGAATGTATAATCATCTGGAGTGGATGAAGTTCATTAGGGACAGTAGATACGGTTTTGTGAAGGGTAGGACATGTCTCACAAATCTTACTGAGCGCTTTGAGAAAGTGACAAAACAAGTGGATGAGGGTAAAGCGTTTGACGTGGTGTTTTTGGATTTCAGTAAGGTATTTGATAAGTTTCCCACGGGAGACTATTTCAGAAAATGCAGAAGCATGGGATTGATGGTGATCTAGTGGTTTCCATAAAAAAATGACCAGATGAAAACAGACAGAGGTTGATGGTTATGAGAAATATTCGTGCTGGAGTTCATTTAATAGTCGTGTATCACGACGATCTGTTTTGGAGGCACTGCTGTTTGTCATTTTTATAAATGACCTGGACGAGGGTGCAGAAGGATGGGTTAGTAAGTTTGCAAATGAAACTAAGGTTTGTAGAGTTGTGGATAATGATTAAGGATGTTGTGGATTGCATTGAGACATAGATAAGCTGCCGAGTTGGGCTGAGAGATGGAAAATGGAATATAATGCTGAAAAGCGTGAGGTGATTCACTTTCGAAGGAGGGACAGGAATGCAGAGCACTGTGTTCATAGCAATATTCTTGGTACGTGTGGATGCACAGAGAGATCTTGGTGCCCATCTCCGCACATCTCTGAAAGTTATCAACCAGGTTGATAGGTTTGTTAAGAAGGCATACAGTGTATTAACTTTTATTAGTGGAGGGATTGAGTTTCGGAGCCAAGAAATTATGCTGCAGCTGTGTAAAACTCTGGTGCGGCCGCACTTGGAGTACTGTGCAGAGTTATGATCACTACATTCTAGGAAGGATGGAAAGAGTTCAGAGGAGATTTATTAGAATGTTGCCTGGTATGGAGGGAAGATCTTACGAGGGAAGGCTGAGGGACTTGAGGCTGTTTTCTTTCCAAAGAAGAAGGTTGAGAGGTGACTTAATTGAGACATATATGATAATCAGAGTGTTAGACAGGGCGAATAGTGAGAGCCTTTTACCTTGGATGGTGACGGCTAGCACAGGGGACATAACTTTACATTGAGGAGTGACAAATAAAGGACAGACTTCAGAGATATTTTCATTATTCAGTGAATAGTAGAGGCATGAAACGGCCTGCGTGCAACAGTAGTAGAATCGCCAAAGTTAAGGGCATTGAAAGGGCCATCGGATAGACATATGAATGAAAATGGAATAATGTAGGTTAGATGGGCTTCAGAACAGTTTCACAGATCGGTGCAATATCGAGAGATGAAGGGCCTGCATTGCACTGTAATATTCCATATTCTATGTTGTATAAAAAGAAAATGTGGTCTCGTTCCCTGACAGGAATGCTTTAAATTTACGAGATCCAATCAAAAATTAAATGGAAAGAAATCCATTTGTCTGTATTGAGAGCACAGGGAATTGTTTTTGAAAAGAAAAACGTCCAAATTAAGGGAAATATTAAGCGATGTCAATTTATGATCAAGATAAATGTTAGGTTCAAGGAATTTGGCTCCAGAAGGAGGGAAGTTCACAGAAGCAGTGGGTACATTATGCAACACCAAGGCGCGTAACATTTTGAAAGGTAATTTTAGGAAAAAAATGAGGTTGTGGGAATTAAGAATAAGATTTCGGCTATAAAATAGGCGTGAACTGTTCATTTCTACTTCCTGGTGAAATTCTGACAACTGTGATAGAAATCACAGTTCGACGATGGGGAATTGATCTATGTGTGCTGCCAACTTGTACAACGTGTTGGCGAGAACCGGGGAAACAGTCTGAGGATTCGAACTGGACCATTTAGGAGAAATTTGAGAAGACATTTGTTCACCTAAAGAGTGGTGAGAATGTGGATTTCATTACCACAAGAAGTAGTTGATACTAATATATTGAATGTGCAAAACAAGGGGCGAGACGGAGCACTTGGAGGGAACAGGATAAAATGTTGTGGGGAGAAAGCAGGATTAGGCTATTGATTTGGACGATGAGTAGGATCATGAAGAATGTCAGAGCAGGCTCGAAGGTCTGAATGGCCTGCTCCTGTTCCTATCTTCTATGTTTCCATTTTTTGATACCGTGGAGAATTTACTTGAGTAAGAAACAATTTTGTTCCCTCAAGTACTTGAACAAGGCCTCCAGATTCCTTTTGTCTCTGGTGTGTAAACGCACTTCTGTTGACTTGTCAAAACCACAATGATGTCAAAATGAAAAGATTTCTCAAAATTATTTCCTGATTATTACATGAGATCAAATTGTCTCGTTAGCAACAAATATAAAACAGATTATCGGAAATAAATAATTAATATTTCAATACTTGGTTTTTGTTTTAACATAGAAAGAAATGCTTTAAGAAGTAGATGGGACAAGGTTTAGGGAGCCGTATACAGAACGTCGAGTCTCGGAGGCTGAAAGTACATTGATTAGTTTTTGGACAGTTGAAATGAGGAATTCTTCAGAGGTTAGTGCATCAACACAAATGTCTCACACGATTTCAGCTCGAGGAAATGTTAGAGTTAGAGTTGAGTGAAGTAATTGAGAGGTTGAGTAAAAGGAAGAGAATTCTGAAATCGAAGGATTGTTTGACATGACGAAATTATATCACAAAGCAGAGAGCCGGTCCTGCGTACTTGGCCTGAGATTAAGACATTCGCTGCTGAAAATGTGTTGCTGGTCAAAGCACAGCAGGCCAGGCAGCATCTCAGGAATAGAGAATTCGACGTTTCGAGCATAAGCCCTTCATCAGGAATGAGAGAGAGTAGCCAAGCAGGCTAAGATAAAAGGTAGGGAGGAGGGACTTGGGGGAGTGGCGATGGAGGTGGGATAGGTGGAAGGAGGTCAAGGTGAGGGTGATAGGCTGGAGTGGGGTGGGGGCGGAGAGGTCAGGAAGAAGATTGCAGGTTAGGAGGGCGGTGCTGAGTTGAGGGAACCGACTGAGACAAGGTGGGTGGAGGGGAAATGAGGAAACTGGAGAAATCTGAATTCATACCTTGTGGTTCGAGGGTTCCCAGGCGGAAGATGAGGCGCTACTCTTCCAGCCGTCGTGTTGTTATGTTCTGCCGGTGGAGGAGTCCAAGGACCTGCATGTCCTCGGTGGAGTGGGAGGGAGAGTTAAAGTGTTGAGCCACGGGGTGGTTGGGTTGGTTGGTCCGGGCGGCCCAGAGGTATTCTTTGAAGCGTTCCGTAAGTAAGCGGCCTGTCTCACCAATATAGAGGAGGCCACATCAGGTGCAGTGGATGCAAGAGATGATGTGTGTGGAGGTACAGGTGAACTTGTGGCGGATATGGAAGGATCCCTTGGGGCCTTGGAGGGAAGTGAGTGTGGAGGTGTGGGCGCAAGTTTTACATTTCCTGCGGTTGCAGGGGAAGGTGCCGGGGGTGGAGGCTGGGTTGGTGGGGGGTGTGGATCTGACGAGGGAGTCACGAAGGGAGTGGTCCTTGCGGAACGCTGATAGGGGAGGGGAGGGAAATATACCCTTGGTGGTGGGGTCCGTTTGGAGGTGGCGGAAATGACGGCGGATGATACGTTGTATGCGGAGGTTGGTGTGGTGGTAGGTGAGAACCAGTGGGGTTCTGTCTTGGTGGCGGTTGGAGGAGCGGGGCTCAAGGGCGGAGGAGCGGGAAGTGGAGGAGATGCGGTGGAGGGCATCGTCGATCACGTCTAGGGGGAATCTGCGGTCCTTGAAGAAAGAGGCCATCTGGGCTGTGCGGTGTTGGAACTGGTCCTCCTGGGAGCAGATGTGGCGGAGACGAAAGAATTGGGAATATGGGATGGCGTTTTTGCAGGGGGCAGGGTGGGAGGAGGTGTAGTCCAGGTAGCTGTGGGAGTCAGTCGGTTTATAATAGATGTCTGTGTTGAGTCGGTCGCCCGAGATAGAGATGGAAAGGTCTAGGAAGGGGAGGGAGGAGTCTGAGACAGTCCAGGTGAATTTGAGGTCGGGATGGAAGGTGTTAGTAAAGTTGATGAACTGTTCAACCTCCTCGTGGGAGCACGAGGCAGCGCCGATACAGTCATCGATGTAGCGGAGGAAAAGGTGGGGGGTGGTGCCAGTGTAGTTATGGAAGATGGACTGTTCCACATATCCTACGAAGAGGCAGGCATAGCTGGGGCCCATGCGGGTGCCCATAGCAACTCCTTTAGTTTGGAGGAAGTGGGAGGATTGAAAAGAGAAGTTATTCAGGGTGAGGGCCAGTTCAGTCAGTCGAAGGAGGGTGTCAGTGGAAGGGTACTGATTGGTGCGGTGGGAAAGGAAGAAGCGGAGGGCTTTGAGTCCTTCGTGATGGGGGATGGAGGTGTACAGGGACTGGATGTCCATAGTGAAAATAAGGCGTTGGGGACCGGGGAAGCGAAAATCCTGGAGGAGATGGAGGGCGTGGGTGGTGTCCCGAACGTAGGTGGGGAGTTCTTGGACTAAAGGGGACAGGACCGTGTCGAGGTATTGGGAGATGAGTTCCACCTGGGAACCCTCCAACCACAAGGTATGAATTCAGATTTCTCCAGTTTCCTCATTTCCACACCCCCCACCTTGTCTCAGTCGGTTCCCTCAACTCAGCACCGCCCTCCTAACCTGCAATCTTCTTCCTGACCTCTCCGCCCCCACCCCACTCCAGCCTATCACCCTCACCTTGACCTCCTTCCACCTATCCCACCTCCATCGCCCCTCCCCCAAGTCCCTCCTCCCTACCTTTTATCTTAGCCTGCTTGGCTACTCTCTCTCATTCCTGATGAAGGGCTTATGCTCGAAACGTCGAATTCTCTATTCCTGAGATGCTGCCTGGCCTGCTGTGCTTTGACCAGCAACACATTTTCAGCTGTGATCTCCAGCATCTGCAGACCTCATTTTTTACTCTGAGATTAAGACACTGCAGAAGGTGATTAGAAGACCCAAAGTTAGAAATTGGGAGTTTGGTCAGGGATGCATTTTCTAGATTGTACAAATTTGTCTTCATGTTTGAGCAGTAGATAAGCTCACCGTCAAATCAGACAGTGAAGTTAGATATAAAAATAGGTTGTCTTAACGAGGAAGTTGAGTGGCGACCATTTGGAGGTTTATAAAATCATGAGAACAATGTAAAAGGTAAATATTAAAGTACATTCCCGATGGGATATGAGTCCAAATCTGGAATGGATAGTTTTAAGGTGAGATGGAAAAGATTTAAAGGAATCTGTGCTTCAGGTTTTTTTTTGCACAGAGCGTGGTGTGTATATGAAATGACCTTCCAGAGAAAGTGGTAGATGTCGTACTGTAACAAAATTTAAATGATTTTCGGAAGGTAAATGAAGAGGAAATGTTTGTAGAATATGGACCAAGTATCAGCAAATGAAGAAGGCCCTTGGAATGCTGTCTGTTATTGGTCAGTGCACTGAGTATGAGTTGGTAGGTCATGTGACAGCTGTACACGATATTGCTTCGGCCGCTTTTGGAATATTGTCTGTAGTGCTGGTCTCTACAGCTTTCGGAAGAACGTTCTGAAAATTGAAAGACTTCAGAAACGATTTACAAGGATGTTTCTAGGGTTCACGGATTTGAGCTATAAGAGAGCTGAATTGGCTGGGAGTATTTCCCTTGGTGCGTCAGAAGCTGATTTGTGACCATATCGAAGTATATAACATTATGGATGGTAATGAGAACTTAAATAGACAATGTATTTTCCCCTGTGTGAGGGAGTCCAAAGATGGAGGGTGAAGGATTAAGGTGAGAGCGGAAGATATGAAAGACTTCTAAACGATAGTTTTTTTTTCTCACTGAGGATGGTGCATGTATGGATTGAGCTACCAGTTGGAGGTTTGCAAAATTCCATGATTCAAATCGCATTTGAATGGGTAAATGAATAATAAGGGTTTAGAAGGACATAGGCCATGTGCTGGCAAATGGGACAAGACTAATTTCAGATATCTGGTCGGCATGGAAGAATTTGACCAAAGCGTTTGACTCTTTGTTATCAATGATTCTATGACCCAAATGTCACATGTTCAATTTAGAAAAACTGTTCAGCGTGGACGAATTTGACTGAAATGTTTCTTTCTGCTCCTTGGACTCTATCAGTCGAACAAGTGTGGAGCTCACCTCAAGGTTAAATATGATGCCAACGTTACAAGGAACCTCATATAGCAACATGATGTTCTGATACAATAATAATCTTATTTTTTGGGTATGATTTGAGAGTAATCGATTGTACATGACATCACCGAAACAATGTAGCCATCTATACACAAGAGAGTAAGTCTTAATTTGTAATTTTAGGCATACAGCCTTCTCCACCAGTCATCAGTCTACACTACTCTGCAACTGAAGAACAGAGGGCAAACAGATTTCTTCAGCTGATTTGTCTCATCACCGGGTACTATCCTGAAAGAATTGCATTGACCTGGCAGAAGAACGGAAATACCATAAGTTCTGGCGTTACAACTACGTCTCCAACGAAAACAGCGACCAATGATTTTAGCTCTACAAGTTTGCTGAAAGTGCCACTGCAGGAATGGAACAGCGGCTTTGTGTACAGTTGTCAAGTTTCTCATTCTGCTTCCAATAGTAACCAGAGAAAAGAAATTAGTTCAACATCGGGTAAGAAAACTAAACAAACTCACAAGCTCACATTCATTACCATAATCAGTTTTGTCATAAATATTAGACAAGATGGAAAATTATTTTGTTGGTTTATTACTGCGGATGAAGCATTCTTGAATTAGTTGCAGTGAGTAATATCAATGGGAATTTGTAGTCCAGAGAAATGTTACAGCAAAAATGAGTCAAAATGAACCAGGTACCTAAACCCACTCTTTCAAAAAGATAGTTGAGAATAACCTATGAAATTATTTCCCTTTGCTCTGTATAGGTCTGACCAAAATAACCAAAGTTCTTGGAAAAAGACAGAGGAAAAAGACAGATATAGAGCCATTATGAAGAAAGCAAGTGAATGAGAGAGATTAGTGAGCAAACCTCTTAACTGACAAGTTTAGGCAGAGTTTCTGGATATGCTCGCTATTCAAAATTCTTTATACAACGTGGTAGTCCCCCGCTTTTTCTTATTTTCCGAGTCAATTCAGAGTAGCAAAATAAAGCCTTGACACTGCACACACTTCATCACAAAGGAATCATTTTCAACAATGCGTATTTCTAAAGCTGTGGCTAGTGAGGATTTAGTATTGTCTGTTGCCGATTGTTGCCATGCAATTGTAGAAAGGATGTATTGGGGGGTTGGGGGGTGGGGGGAGGTGAGAATGTTCAGAGTAGCTTAGGGGAGAGATAAGTTGTCTGGTGGAACAGAGATAGAAATTTGTTATTGGAAGGGGTGCGACATAAACAACAGGCATGCGCCAATATGTTTATTTGGAACATTTATTACATAGATCATTTTTTAAGCAGGACTTTAAAATACCCATTGGTGATAACGATCTCAATGACCTTCTGTGCTTAAAATGCATCGACCATCACAATGTAGTAAATTTTCTCCGTCTCTACCTGTCTACCTTGCTCTACAACTCTCTTTTATTCCTGTCAGTTTTTTTCTCACACACAAACAAACCCAGGACACACGAAAGAGAGAGAAAGAGGGAGAGAGACGGTTGCATTTTTCATCCCTTCCTTGTTCACTGATTTTGACATTCTTGTTGCGCTCCTGATTACATTATTGGATCACGGAACAGAATCTGAATCTCGGATTTCTCTCTGACAGAGATAGCTGTATTATTAAGGGAGCCATTGGTTGAAGAAATCTGGATCAATAAAAGTGCCATTCTGGTTTGTGAAGTGCTTTCTACAGTTTCCAGTGGGGTAGTTATCTCTTGGATGGTGGATGGAAAGGTGCGGAATGAAGGCGTTCAAATTGAAGCAGCGAACAGAAACCAATATGTGACAATCAGCCGCTTGACGAGCACCGTGGACGAGTGGCAGAGTGGGGTGGAATACACATGTTCTGCAAAACAGGATCAATCATCACCCGCAGTATCAAAACGAACAAGAATGGCAAGAGGTTGGTGACAAGAACAATGTATTTGTACATGTCATTTAATGAGCGAGGAAATACTAAAAATGTATGTACTTCTATTACAGTTAAATCAATGAAGCCATATATCCGTCTCCTGCCTCCATCACCAGAAGAAATTCAGAACAGCAGCTCTGCTACTCTCACATGTTTGCTGAGAGGATTCTATCCTGACAAAATAAGCGTTTTCTGGGAGAAAGATGGAGCTTCTGTCAACGAGAACATCACCAATTTCCCCACTGCTCTGGAACAGGACCTGACCTACAGCGCACGGAGCCTCCTCATTTTACCTGCAGCGGAATGGAAGAGTGGCGCAAAATACACCTGTACTGCCTCGCATCCACCTTCACAGTCCACTGTGAAAAGGGTCATCAGAAGCCCGAAAGGTAAGGACAGTGTTCTAGCAACCATGTTCAACATGAACACTTTGTGTTAAATATCAACAGAACATGAAATCTTAACCAAACATTTTAAGGTTCCAGCAATTTTAAAATGCACAAGATCTCTGGGAATGAAACACCTTTAGCAAACTGCACATGGCTATGAGGTAAACAGCAGAAGCAATAACATCCACAAGCGCATGGTCTCAAGGAGTGTGAAGACTGCTGATATTAAAAAAAGGAAGGAACCTCTTGTGGCGCATTGCCCTCTTGTGGCATCCTGGACCAAGATGCTTGTGTTTACTTTCCACCTCCTCCAGAGTTGTGTGTTGAGGTATCTGAACAGGTTGACGAGAAAAATAGGTTAACTAAAAACTTATGTTAAGAGAAAGGGCTGAAACACAAGGTTAATGCTTGAAGGCGTGTTGCCTTTCGAGAACAATGAAATTTGTTGAGTGGATGATTGTGTCGAAATGATTTTGTGTTTTGCTTGCTTCTGTCACTGCTTCATGCTCCTCCTTTGATACCAGCTCGAGCGGTTGCTGACAGTCAACTGAAAGGTACTTAGAAATGCAAACATTTCTCGACGAGTAGAATTCATGCACATGAATTAATGTGTGCATTGGAAGGATTATATTATTCAGCCCTTTGACCATGGAGAATTAGTGGGCGGCACGGTGGCACAGTGGTTAGCACTGCTGCCTCACAGCGCCAGAGACCCGGGTTCAATTCCCGACTCAGGCGACTGACTGTGTGGAGTTTGCACGTTCTCCCCGTGTCTGCGTGGGTTTCCTCCGGGTGCTCCGGTTTCCTCTCACAGTCCAAAGATGTGCGGGTCAGGTGAATTGGCCATGCTAAATTGCCCGTAGGGATAGGTAAGGGGTAATGTAGGGGTATGGGTGGGTTTCGCTTCGGCGGGTCGGTGTGGACTTGTTGGGCCGAAGGGCCTGTTTCCACACTGTAAGTCTAAGTCTAATCTAATCTAATCACATGGAGGACATTGACAATGGATGTTGTAGATTACCGATGGACAGAGGTAAGATACAGCCCTGGATTGAGGGTGCCAAGTGGAATTTAATGCGGAAAGCTGTGAGGTGGTTCACTCTGGAAATAGTTAAATGTGTCAAGAGTACAAGGGGTACATGGTGAGATGTTTGGTGCAGAGAAACCTTCTCTCAAGAAGAAAATTGGTAAGTCGGGATAGTACTGCAATAACAACAAAATAGAATTGATTTCGGAAGTCTGAATTGAAAAATAATATTTCGAAGAGGAAGAGCAGGAATGGCAGAATCTATGTAGAGAAAAATAGGTGCAGATGAGCAGAGGGATCTCAATGTCCATGTGCAGAGATCTTTGGAAGTTGCCACCCATGTTGATAGAGTTATTAAGAAGAATTAAGCTATTTTAGTTTTGATTGGTAGAGGGAATGAGTTTCGGAACCATGAGTTCATATTACCTCTGTGAAAAACTCTGGTGCGGCCACAGTTGAAGTATTGCGTAGAGTTCTCGTCACCACACTATAGGAAGGATTTGGAAGTTTTGTAAAGGGTTCAAAGGAGATTTACTGGGATGCTGCCTGATACAGAGGCAAGTTCTTATCAGAAATGCTGATGGACGTGAGAATGTTTTCGTCAGAGTGAAGAAGTTTGGGATGTGACTTCATTGAGATATATAAGATAATCAGAGGCTAAGATAGGGTGGACAATGAGAGCCTTTATCTTCGATTGGCAATGGATAGCACGCAGGGACATAGCTTTAACTTAAGTGTGATAGACACGGACAGAGGTCTGAGGTAGTTCCTTTATTCACAGAGTAGTAGGAGCATGGAACGCACTGCCTGCTACAGTAATTGACTCGCAAACTTGAAGGGCATTGACATGGTCATTGGATATGGATATGGACGAGAATGGCATAGGGTAAGTTAGATTGGCTTCAGAGTAGTTTTACAGGTCGGGGAAAGATCGAGGGCCGAAAGGCTTGCACTGCGTTGTAATGTTCCATGTTTCATATTCTAGATGATTAATTTCATTTTGATCAGTATTTTTTTCACAATTCCATTCCCGCCTCGATCATTTAATTGCATGAGCTGAAAGGTTTTGAAAAAGCAAGACTATTTGGATGGAACTGATCATGGAACGTAAAATATGAACCACCTATTGAGGAAGAAATGGTAATGGAGCGCAACTGAACTCAGGTCGCGAATCGACAAATTCATGTTAACAGTCTGCTAGGTTGAACAGAGTCGCAGCGGAATAGATGAACTCAGGACAGCCAGAGGAAAAGCAAGTATTCATACTTAAGAGTTTGGAATGCGAGACAGTAATATTAATCAACAAGAGAGTAGTTTTTTCAATATTCTCCCTCCCAGACAACCTGACAGAGGCAGTGACGTAACAGAGGAACTGCATAAGCTTTGCAATATGCGCACAAAATAAAATTATGCCGTTTGAAGTACAGAATAGACATGAAGCATCATTCCTCACAAGTATTATTGAAACTTTCAGAGATAACCCGTTCTGTGAATTTTGTAATTGTACGAAAATTTAAGGTAACAATACAAGCAGAACATTCAAGAACCTTCTTTTCATTTGTACTTTACGTCATGCACAAAGAAAGTAACTGTTATTGTACTAAGAGCAACCATTTTGCCTTTAGCAATCTAGAAGCATGCTTTCCCCTACGTTATGCATTCCTTTAAAATTATCACGATTCTGAACAACTGTTAGTTTTGGCTATTCCCAACACCAGAGTTGAGAACTGAAAGACATGTGCTCGCAATATTTTAGATTTCCTCACTTAACACTCTACAAAGATGAGTAATATGAAAAACATCTCTTGAATGTGTCCTTGACTGGAACTGAATCATGCAGCAAGTATCTTTTATTTTCAAATAAAAGCCTGCCTAGGAAATAGGGAGCAAAGTCAGTTGAAAGGATGCAATCAATAAAATGCAGTTTGATACCAGTTCAATTTCTCCATGAGTTTTTCTGACACAGAGCAAATAATGTAAGCTCATGTACAGGGGACACATATGATATGTGTTTGCTCGTCTGGGACCGGATTCCGATAAATGCAGTTCATGTGGCAGCAACTGTCTTCTGACATTGGTAACTGCAATAGGTGAAAATGTGCAGCACTCGAATGGAGACATTAGACCTCAGTATACCCAAGGCAGAGCAGTTTCCAAACTGTTCAAGATTATATCAGAAATATTACTGAAGGCTTATCCATAATATTCAGAGTGAATGCAACCAGTACGAAAAGGAAGACACAGCATCTGATTAACTAAGCCTAAACGATCTCAGAAAACAGATAACAGATCGCAGTAAGTAAAACTATTTGCAACTCTAGTAGTGTTTTGGAATTGATTTCGATATCGCAGCCTGAAAACATGCATTCTTTTCTGTTTCCAGGTGATTGCCGTCAGACAGATATTGCTGTCCATCTACTGAAACCTCCGTTCGAAGAGATTTGGACACAAAAGACAGCGACCATTGTGTGTGAAATCATTTACAGCAACTTAGAAAACATCAACGTTTTCTGGCAGGTGAATGGGGCTGAAAGAACAAAAGGAGTCAAGACAGAAAATCCTGTTTGGAACGGAAGTAAATTCACCATTTTGAGCAAACTTAAAGTCATTGCATCAGAGTGGGACAGCGGTGCCGAATATGTTTGCTTGGTAGAAGACAGTGAATTACCAACACCAGAGAAAGCTTCTCTCAAGAAGAAAATTGGTAAGTCGGGATAGTACTGCAATAACAACAAAATGGAATTGATTTCGGAAGTCTGAAATGAAAAAAAAATATTTCGAAGAAACAGAGCAGGAATGGCAGAATCTATGTAGAGAAAAATAGGGTTAACGTTTCCAGTCCAGTATGCATCTTCCTAAAAATAGTAATTTACGATATTTTGATATAAGCCTGACTCATAAACTAGTTCAATGGAAAAAGAAATCCTGTCAAACCATTAATGCGTTATAGTAAATGGCCCCAAATCAGCAGCAGCAAGTGGCTCACTGGTTGTCACTGCTGCCTCAGGGCACAGGTTCAATTCCAACTCTGTGGAGAGGGTTCCCAAGTTGACGTGGGCTTCCATTGCGAGCTCCAGTTCTCGTCGAATATGTGCAAGTTGGATGGATTGGCAATGGGGTACGTGCTTTTGTCGGGAGTGGGTCTTTGAGGGATGCTCTTTGGCGTGTGGGTATGGACTTGTTGGGCCGAATGGTTTGTTAAAACGCTATGAGGAAATCATGGAAAGTCAATAGCCGTGGCTTCTTCTTTAATGAAAATGAGCGTGAAGAACTGTAAGTGGATGAATCATTTGCACTCCACGAATAGCAATCTTTACAAAATGTATGATTGGCTCCAAGATTTAAACCAGCAAAGTAGGGGACATGAAATGCTGTAGCATTCAGAAATATTTGCAGTCTGACAGATACTAAATATTTTATAAACTATATGCATTACTAGCAATGAAATTCTAATACAGATGTAAGATGGTTTCAGCTAAACAAACATCACTCTCTTTGCAGACGACCAAATGCGTCCGCCTCAGGTTTATCTCATGCAGCCATCAACAGACGAGATTGACGCTGAGAATTCAGCGACCCTTATGTGTCTCGTCACCAGCTTTTACCCAGCTGAGATCTACATTGGCTGGATGGCTAATGACACCCTTTTGGATACCGGGTACCGAACCCAATTGGATAGCCAGGCGGGGAATGGTTCCAACTTCGTGACCAGCAGGTTGAGAGTCACAGCGGCGGAATGGAACAATGACATCACTTACTCCTGCTTAGTGGGGCACCCATCCCTCAGCCGGGAGTTAATCAGGAGTACAAATAAATCTCATGGTAAACCGACAGCTGTCAATGTTTCAGTCGTACTAAGCGATATTGTTAAAACCTGCACATAACTTGCAGTGATTGACTAACTGTTTTCCATAGATAGGTTCATGTTACTATGGTAATAACTGTTAGAGTAACTGTTTAAGCATTTTCAATTCTTTGCACGCATCAGTCACATTTAAGATCAGTGATCACTTTTGTAAAAAAGAAAGCAGCTACTATTCCAAATTGCATCTGTTGGTAAAAGATAATTAAGCTTAGACTCTGAAATGTAAAGAAAGCATTGTCTTTTAATTCTGATCGTTCTGAAGATCGCTTGAAACGTTCCACCCCGCTACTGCAGGAAAAATACACCGTGTTTAAGTCTGTATGTGGCTCCGATGGTTGTAATAAATGCAGAATGGAAATACTTTGACTTACGTATTCTTGGTTTGCATGCATAGTACTTCCAGAAAGATGATTTTGACATTGATTGAAATGTGTGTGATACCCACTTGTGAGAAGTCAGCACTACAGCTTGTTTACACGTGCAGACCTTTAGAGCCACTCGGCTTCACTCTGAGTAAGCCACACTTATCCTCACCATTTTTGGCTGCACTCCTCCATCATGCAGAGCCAATGGGCTATCGCGTGGTTAAATAAAATGATTGAAGATATTGTGGTGTCAACTTGTTCAGTGTTGCGAATCAGTTCTCCAAATTGGCCTGACCTTCATGTAGCCAGTCTTGCCAAGTACTCTACGTCCAGTCGTGACGTCCAGTCATAGTCTGTCGTATTTGTGTTGCATTTTCACAAGGATCCCTGCTTGAGCCCTCATCCTCAGCAGGCTACACGCATTCCATCACAGAGATCATTCTAGCAAGCTCAGACTCCATTTCGACACTGATATCAGATAATTCTCTCTCACAACCGTCTATTTTACCTCTGTGTATGTCTAATACATTCGCAGACATGACATAAAATCAAACAATGCTTAATCCACAATCATTGCCCTTTTGTCTGTGGACAACTCAGGTTCGTCACTCATTGGCATCATTCAGCTTTTGTCCATTTCCTGTGGTGACAGTTGTTTTCTTTTCTGACTTGAAATTCGACATAAATGGAATATCTAAGTCCATCAATCAACCCAAACGAAGACTGCCATTTTCTGGTTTGTGTGCTTTCACCAAAATCATATGATTCAAACTGACTGTTTCACCCATTCGTTGTCTGCTATATATCTTTCATTCTCTATAGTCTTAAATTTACACCAAACTGAATTACCAGGTATATGAATTCGTTGAATTTCCCATTTATCAACACTACTGAACTTTTCAACCATGTCTATTAATGCTTCCCGTGCAAAACGCTTCCTCACTTATCAAAATAATATTCAGTGAGTCAAATTCGTGTTTGGATACCCTTGCATTCATTTAACCCGTCTTTGCATGTATTCCATAGAACATAGAACATAGAACAATACAGTGCAGAACTGGCCTTTCGGCCCGAAATGTTGCAAAAACATATGGACTTTTCTCAGCTCGACGCCATACACTATCCCCAAATCATCCATGAGCTTATCTAAGGATTGTTTAAATCTCCCTATTGTGGATGAGTTGACTACCTTAGCATGTAGGGAATTCCCCGCCCTTACCACTCTCTGTGTAAATAACTTGCCTCTGACATCAATCTTAAATCTATCACCCATTAATTTGAAGTTATAATACAGTTATAATTCTGATACAGTATGAAGAATTTCACTCTTACAGCATCATTCCTGCGTCAGTGTAAGAATCGTTGCTTCGAACGTCACCCGTGTAGAAACTCCACACTAACCCTAAATATTAGCAGGCGAAATCAGAGTCCACCTGGAAACATCCATTTGAAGTATTATATGTGGATGCAAATCCATTATCAATCAGCTGATTCTATCGTTGGTGTAATAGAGTTATGTCATTTCCAACCTGTGCACCAAACAGCCCATTTTCCATGTATCAGTCGGTCTCCCAGCATCTGTGGAGAGAAAGCATTCTTATTTTGTTCACGTGACCTTCATTAAAACCAACGAGGAAGGGTCAGTCGAAACGAAACGTTATCTCTGAATTTCCTCCACCGATGCTTACAGTTGGATTGGTATATAAATAGGAATGATTTATCAGGATATGGGTCAAGTGCTGGCAGGCCGGTCTAGATTGGGTTGGGATATCTGGTTGGCATGGACGGGTTGAACCGTAGGGTCGGTTTCCATGCTGTACATCTCTATGACTCTATGACTGTATGTCCTGAGTCTTTTGAGCAATTTTTACTTTAGTTTATGATTTGCAAGATCAACAGATTTTTAAAAACTTTTTTATTTAAAGTGTCATGGCTGAAATAGTGCACACAATAAGCTGAAAACAATGCAGCAATCTGGAGAGTTGGTTGGCAGGCTTGTGTCTAGATTCAACTGCATCTATGATGCCTCTTCTCCCCCCAAAAAGCTAAGTTTTGACATGGGAGGAAAAACTGTTGAGCAAAGCATTTGAAACATTCCGAATCTGCAAGGCACAAATTTCACATTGGCTATTCTGATTCGAAGTTTTTCGTGAGGTTATGTGTTCTGAATAGTTTATGAGGGAAGAATGCAAAGGATTGTGTTCTGAAATGTATACATGACCACGAAAGCCTACACCATTCGTCAGGTGTAAGATAGCACGCTCAGGTCACCTGCTTTGGTAAACATACATGTCTGAACAGCTGGTCATGAATGTGATGAAATGTTTTGACATTCAGCAGATTTCGCAGTTTCAGGACATGAAATACTTATTCTCAGTCGATTGTATCTCCGCATGTGATACTCTGCTTTGCTTTTCGATGTGACAAAACTCCATGTTGAAAGGCATATCTGTGCGTGGATAGATCTGTTCAACGTGATGTGACAACTGTTCGTGCTGGATTGGTGATTGGAGAGTTCATTTTCAATTGTCTTTTCTGTGTATCCGTACATGAGGCTGTCTCTGAGTGGGAAAATTTCGAAACAAGTTTTGCTTTTGATGAGTTTCCCCGTGGTAGGCAATTGCACAAAATATTGAGGCATGGGATTGAGTGTGCTTTCACGGTTTGGATCAAGAATTGGCGAGCTGAAAGAAGAAGGTGGTGCTTGATGGGAAATATTCTTCGTGGAGTTCAGTTACTAGTGATGTACTGCAAGGATATGTTTGGGGTCCACTACAGTTTGTCATTCTTATAAATAACCTAGGTGCAGCATAGAAGGATGGCTTAGGAAATTTGTGGCTGACACTAAGGTCGGTAGATTTGTGGATTGTGCCAAAGGATCTTGTGGATTACAGAGAGACATAGATAAACTATAGAGCTATGCTCAGATGCGACAAATGGAGTTTAATGCGGAAAGGTGTGATGTAATTGACTTTGGAAAGAATAGCAGGAATAAAGAGCACTGGGCTAATAGTAAGATTCTTGGTTGTGGAGAGGAACAGAGAGATCTCAGTGTCCATGTGCACAGATGCTTGAAAGTTGCCTCCCATGTTGATAGGGTTGTTAATAAGGCATACAGTGTGTTAGCTTTATTTGTTAGAGGGATGGAGTTTCGGAGTCATACGGTCATGCTGCAGCTTTGCAAAACTCTGGTGTGGCCGCACTTGGAGTATTTTGTACAGTTCTAGTCACCGCATTATAGGAAGGATGACGAAGATTTGGGAAGGGTTCAGACGATATTTACTCTGACTTTGCCCAGTATGAAAATAAGACCTTATGAGCAAAGTCTGACCGACTTGAGGGTGTTTTCAAGAGAGAGAAGAAGGTTGGAGGTGACTTAATTGATACATACAAGATAATCAGATAGTTAGATAAGGTGGACAGTGAGATCATTTTACCTCGGATAGCAATGGCTCACTCAAGAGGACATAGCTTTAAATTGCAGAATGATAGTTTCTGGACACTTGTCTGAGGTAGTTGCTTTACTCAAAAAATAATAGGGGATTGAACGCACTGCCTGCAAGAATAGCAGACTCGCCAACTTAATGACACTTAAATGGTCATTGGCTCGGCATATGGACGAGAATTGAATAATGTTGTTTAAATATACTTCCGATTGATTTCACAGGGCGTTGCTACATCGATGGCCTTGTACTGCACTATAATCTTCTATGTTCTGTGTTCTTTGTGGGATCTGGTACTGCAGTGGCTGCTTTGTTGTATATTAGAAATACCGTGCTGTATACTGTCCAGCTATACTGTGCTGGTGGGGGTGTAGGTAACCACAGTAGATTCCTCAGGTCATGTAATGGGGTATCTATCCATGTCGGAAACTACTGACATGCTGCTACTAACAAGAATCTGTACATGTACAATCTTGCGTAACATGATGACAATACAAACGGCGAAGCTTTTTATGTGGTATCTGTTCATGCTAAAAAAAGACACTCATTTACTGAGGGTTCTGTGACATTACGTTTTGGTTAGTTGTTGAATTATGAAAGCCACCATTCTATGTCAGGTATTTGAAGCATACGGTTTGGATGGACAGAACTGAAACAAAGTTTGGGAATTGCCTTCTATCTATTTCTCAATTTTGCAGTCGAGATCCGCTGTGCCATCGTAACCTGTCACTTTCATTGTTCTCTCCTCAGTAATTCGATAGCAACTCACCCAACTCCACTGAAGTCTTGTTATCAATTGCATATGCGTAAACTAAACTGATTTGCTTTTGGGATGCGACAGATGCCAGTTGCAGCAGTTGCTGAGAACACACAGCAGATCAGTTCAAACCGAAATGGCATTGATAGACTAAAGCACTGGACGTGAGCTTTGAATACATTCTGTGAAGCAGTTTATTTTGTGACAAGTAAGGACACTTCTGCGATCACGATTGTTTTGGATGAAATGTCCAAATGCCTGAATACATTATGAACACTAATTTCTTCGCATTAACTATACTGGTGTGAATTCAAGATTTCTTGATGACAGACATTATATTGTTACGAATTAAGGTTTCATTAATTTGAAGAACACATTGCGTCAGTTGAAATGGAATGCCTAAACTATCTTTCTATTGTTGGACGATTATATCAAGTGATGCAGTGTAAGAAACAACATTTGTGCACTCATTATTCCTAAGCTGCTTCAATGATTATGAGGATACCATTCAAGATTTCCAGCATTGTCAGTGGCAATTAACTACGTGGGTCGTGATAAGAAAGCAAGGAGGCTCCAAACTGATATGGACAGTCTGATGCCTGGGCAAGAAGAGATCAGATGGATTATTTTGTAGATTAATAACAAGTTTATCCTCTTTTTCATAACGGCCTTCAATGAGGAGTACCTCTGAAAAGCCAGGAGAATGGGAAATGTTCATGCTAAAAGGGAATTGTGAGTCTGACTATATTAGTTATTGAAATCTAACAAATGCAAGAAAGAGATGGAATGCTGAGAGGGTTGGTGTAAAGACAACAATCAATAAAACGAAGGAGTCGAGCATTGCCTTGTGGAAGTGAAGCTGATGGCATGCCCTTGTCTGCATCAATAGTGCGGAGATGAGGTTCGTCCACAGTGTCAAGGTTCTGGAAGTGATTCCGACCAACAACCTGTCTGGTCTATCCATGTCGTCTCAATGTTCAAGGGAACAAAAGAGCATCTCTACTTCCTCAGGAGGCTGAAGGAATTTTGACATGTCCACAACCACTCTTAAAAATTTTCACAGATGCACCATAGACAACCTTCTCTGTGCATGCATCATCGTGCGATTTGGTAACAGCTTCTCCCATTATCACAAGAAACTGCAAGAGTCATGAATACAGCCCCGTCCATAACATAACCCAGCCTTCCAGCATTGAAGACGTGTTGATTTTCCATTGTCTTGGGAAACCAACCAATTGAATCAAAGACCGCTTTCACTCCTGCTACGTTTTCTTCCAGCCTCTTCACTCAGAGAGAAGATATAAAAGTTTGTGCACATGAGCAAATAGATTCAAAAATAGCTTCTTCCCTGCTCTATTAGATTCCTGAATGGAACTTTCAAATATTATATTTCATGTTGATCTCGCTCTGTTCCTCTTATCTGCAGATGTAAATTTTTATATTCGCTCTGTCCGAGGACCCTGTATACTTTGTTTGGTATGATCTGCCTGCAGTGCACCTATGTATGTGTCAATAATAATTCCAATCAAATCAAATTTGTTAGAAAGCAATGAACAGCAACTGTTTTAAGGAGTTCAATCGAAGTAAATTTGAATGCAAATGCACGTATTGCTTCATATTTGTAGTATTGCTAAGATTGCACCGAGACATAGTGCAAAATCTGTTAACATGCAGGATTCTTCCAGATCTTTACAGAATAGGTGCAGAAATAGTTTTAAAAAATACATTATAAAACCAGATTCTAGTCCACGAATGTATCAAATATCACACAATTGCCAGTGCCTTGATATTACAGAAAATTTACTGGGATTTCTTTTGTCGACGTGACCAATTTTTCAAAAAAATTCTCCACTAATTGTAGGTATCCCTGAAATAAAAGAGGACCCGGTAGACTATGACATCGAAGAAAACGAACAAGAAAATTTCAATGGAGATGCCAACAGTTCATTATCCATTATGACGTTTGTCGTCCTGTTTATTCTCAGTACGCTGTACAGCACATTTGTAACTGTGCTTAAGGTAAGAACACATTTTTCATAGCTGAGTTACATTCGGCTTTCATAGATGAAGTCAAGCTAATCTGCACATAATAATGCAGAGGTATTTCTCAAAAAAATCATTTATGCTCTTCAAATTGATCTCAAGTGATTAACTGCCGTCTTGAATAAACGTCCTCATGGGATGATTGCACAGAGGAATGCAAACACATTTTTTTAAAAAATGCGGGATTTAGGAACCAAAATATGTAAGTCATTGAAATAATGCTTCACTTGTAGTGTCAGCTCATAAAAGGATAGAAAACTGTTTTTTCAAAAAATGGAGTTCATACTTTGTTGTAATAAGCTAGACACGGTGAAATATATTGAGACTCGAGAGTATAAAGGTAAAAAAAGGATGGAAAAAGTTCAGCACAAATTGTTTCAAATAGTTCTTCATCTCCATGAAGGAATGAGGAAAATATTAGTTAATGAATCAGATTAACTAGTGACAGATCAAAGTGAATTTATAGAAAAAGCATCGGTATGAGAGGCGACTTTATTTGTAACATGCAGGATTCTTCCAGATCTTTACAGGATAGGTGCAGAAATAGTTTTAAAAAATATATTATAAAACCAGATTCTAGTCCACCAGTTGCATTTGGAAGCACGGGTTTTCAGAGCACTGATCCTGTGAAGTGTGATTTTTAACTTTATCCACCCCAGTCCAATACCAAATCCTCGACATCATGCAGAAAGATTGTTTGACTTGGTGGTGGATTAATACAGGCACAGAAGACACAAACAGAATTTCTACGGAGTTGTGCTGATCTAACCATTCTAATCCCACGTTGCAGCATTTGAGTTGTATGTTAAAATTCTTGAAGTGTTCATCCACGTCAACATTTAAATATTATAACGTATTTTCTCACATCTACTACCCTCCGAGGCATTGCCCTGCAGATGCCCACTACCGTCTGGCTGAACAAATACTTCATAAAATTCATTCTAATACACCTACCCTTCAGTTTCAATTTGTTCCTTCCTAACTGAATGAAACAACAGTCTCCCATTTACCCTGTCCATGCCGCTTGTAGTCATATACATCTCAATCACGTTCCCCTATCTATTTCCTCTGTTGTAAAGAAAACCACCTGGATGAACAAAGTATCTGTTAATAGTTAGAGCTTAATCTTCTACAAACTCCCTCCACTTAAAAAAAATTCCTTGGTGTCGTGTTGTAAACACAACTACACACAGTAATCCAGCTGTGGAAAAACCAAACTTTTGCAAAACTCCAACATCACCGTCCTGATCTCACATCTCTGAAATACGTACTGATAAAGGCAAGGGTACAGAATGTCTTCTTAAAAAAAGGCACTCGGCATCCACACAATTTTGAGTGGGCGACCTCAACATCTCCAGCATCTTGTATCAGAGGAAATGGTTCATCACATCACTCCCTGTTATGTTAGCACTAATTAATACTGTTACCAAGCATACTCTGTGACCATCATCATCAATATCACCATTAGATCATGATGATTGAGTTACCAGTTCAATACATAGGTTTGATGGATCTCAAGAGTTATCCTGTTTCACTGCATTTCGCTCAGAACTAATTTCAGCCACCTTGTGTAATTTACCTTAATAGAAATTCACCATGATCACTGCAGACACGACATCGTTTGATTGACTCTGCATTATGCAGAATCTGCCACCAATATATCCTTCTTGCCATATGTCCTCTGCAGCCAAATGCAAAGTTAAGAATTCGGTGTGACTACAACAGGATGTCCTGCTCATTGTTTCCCACACATATCCTTGAATTAGGAATCTGTAATCTATTAATGAAAAACAAATACAGAAGCTCTGAAGAAAGTTCTCTGCACCTGCAGCATTAAATCTGGTTTCACTGTACAGATGCTGCTGGAGGTTTTCCATAAATTTCAACATTTGTTTTGATTTCCAGTATCCACAGATCTTTAGCTTTTTGATTAATGATAATGCTTTTTCTGAGAGAAAAAAATCATGCATGACAATTAGTTGCCTTGCAAACAGGTGAAAGCCGCATTTCACGGGGCACCCGATTGAAATAGAGAAGAAGATTCATAGATTTTGTTTTGAGATTTTCAAGGAGTAGTCAACGGCCATATTATAATTTTATGTTTTAATCTCTTGTGCTTAAATAACACACACAGACGTAGGGTGCCGTCAGTTCATTCTTCCAGCTTTGCTAGAGCATTGAATACTGTTTCTCCTGGAATTTCCCACTCTAACTTTAGAAACTTGATTCTCAGCAGATTGCCGATGTATGCTGCAGAGTGCACTTTTACATTTTGTCCTTAAATGGCATCGGAAACACGTAATTGTCCCAGCGTTCCTGCACCAGCGATCACGTTGTCAACTGCAAACTCAGTTTTCAGTGAGGCTCTTCCAAGTTGCAAGCAGAATGATGGAGTCGAGAGAAAATTAATTCAATTAATTTATTAACAGGAACTCAGAATTTGTTGATGTTTTGTAATGAAATTTGAACTGTCTTCGCCAACTGTAAACAACCTTACATTTGCCCAAAAGAGAGAAAATGCTGGAAAATCTCAGCAAATTTGGCAGCATCTGGAAGGAGAGAAAAGAGCTGACGTTTCGGGTCTAAAAGATCCTTTGTCAAAGCTAAAGAAAGGGAGAAATAAGGAGGTATTTATACTAGGATGAGAGAAGGTGCCATTTATACATGGCTCCAGAAGCAAATGTAGCAGTAAAGAGGTGATAATGACAGTACAGAGAGATGTTATAGGTTTATTAGAAGCTGAAGCTTCGATGTGACAAAATATGTGGGGGTTTGGTTGGGGGAAGGGGGCGAGATGGAGGGCGGGAATTGGTGAAGCAGAGGCAAAATGGGAAACGAGGGGAAGGGTAGCAAAGGGGGAGCAGGAGAGGTAAAAGGTGATGAAAGAGTGGGGAGCGAGAGAAAGACAGACAATTAAAAAATAAGAGGCACAGAACAGTGAAAAAAATAGAAAATCAAGATAAATGAAACAAATGAAATGAAATTAAGGAGCAAAATGAAAACAGAGGGGTCGAGATGGGGTAATCATCTGATGTTGAATTCAATGTTGAGACCGGCAGGCTGTAATGTGCCTAGTCGGAAGATGAGCTGTTGTTCCTTCAGTTTGCATTGTGCTTCACTGGAACATTGCAGCAGGCCAAGGAAAGACATGTGGGCATGGGAGCAAGATTATGTGTTAAAGTGGCAAACCACGGGAAGATCCGGGAACTGATTGCGTACAGATATGGCTCCATAAGCAAAGGTAGCAATAAAGAGGTGATAATGACTGTGTAAATACCTCTCTATTTCTCCCTTTTTTTTTAGCTTCGAGAAAGGGTCAGTTCGGCTCGAAACGTCAGCTCTTTTCTCTCCTTACAGATGCTGCCAGACTTGTTGGGAATGTGTAGTATTTTCTCTTTTTTGGTTTCAGATTTCAGCATCCGCAGTAATTTGCTGTTTTCTTACATTTTCCCACGCGAGCCGTGATCTAACTTTATTTCGTTTGATTTGGTAAATTGCCAGAGAATTTCTCTGCGCAATATTTGCTATGCTACTGAACTTAATCTCCTCTACTAAACATGAATCTATGCTTCATTTATTTTTCTTCCAAGTCCAAATTTCTCTTTGTACATTGCATACTTGAAGAAACGTCTAACCAGAGTTGAGGTTACCTGGTCATGGAGTTTTTTCAACCCTTTCCAGATCACAACACATACCACTCGATTTCATAATGATAGTCTGCGATTTGTCTTTTGTGTATGCTTCAGAATGTTAAACGTTTTTATAGATTTTCCTCTCGTAATTATTGGACTTTTGCTCTCTGCAGGTGAACTGACCATCACTGCTGAAAACAATTACTTCTGATTTCATTGAAAGCTTGTGTGTGAAGCTCCATCGGTTGCTGATTAGAAATGGCATTGAATTGATTTTTGCTCTCAATCATATCGGCCCTTCCACGGTATCACTTCAACGTGTATTCTTATGTGATCTCAACTCAGGAATGAGAACTACTTGCATATTTTTGTCATTAACGTTTGCCTTCACGCTTTCTTTTTCAAGTGTTGGTGTTAAAGAAATTTCATGAAACTGCTACAAGCTAAGGAAATCACTCTTCGCCATTTAAATAAGCTGAAGACGAATCTTTCAAAATTGCCAATTGTTGGCAATATTTTGAAAAAAATTGAAGTGTATCCTATGCTACTCCCCTGCTAGACATGTGTTCAATACATCTTTGAGAAAGGTAACCAGAGAAACCTACCAAACAGGCATGCAATCAAGTATAGAATTCTTACCCAAGAGCATTAGATAGATAAAAGCCTATTAATTTGACAGAATGTCAAGTCATTACTATAGAAGACATAGGAAATGCATTTTCCAAGACTTGGAAACAAATCTACAAGCATGAATATTTTTCTCCTCACTGTTGTTATTAATTATGACATTTCCTCTGTTCAGCATTGTCTCTCTCTACTAACAAAAACAAAAGAAGTCTAATTGGCACCAGATAAAGTGTAACATCACAGTTAATAATTAAATGACCTATTTCTGTGCTGTTTATTTTGCTGCAAACTTTCCAAGTTGCAATGGAAGTGATTAAATGTAAGAGAATACATTTAGTTTGAGTGGATCAGAGATTCATTCTTGAAATTAATGAGCCATTCACACCCTTGTAAGCTCTTCTCCTTGCTCAGTACCTTCATCCTATTCCCACATGTGTTTTCAAGCCTTTGAGTTAATTTTATTGACAAGACTGCAATTCTTATGATTTTCAAAATAAATGAAGTGTCAGAAACAGATGAAACTGGCACTCATTTGTGCAAACTGTAGAAATGTAATGTTGCCTACAATTTACATCAGTGTTGTAATATAATTTAGTTATTGACTTCCTATTCTGTCCAGGCAGTGGCGTAAAATGTACTTGCTATTGTCTACTCCATATTGCCAATCATTTGTATGTTGTAGAAATTCTGACCTTCAATCTAACATGTTTTCAAAATGTAATGTTATTCAGTTCGTTCCACTGATTACGTCAGTATTCACATATTTTGCCTTTTAAATGATTTTCCGTTTGCAAATAAAATCAGTTTTTAATTAAGCAACCGATGTTCAGAGCTTTATTCATTTACTTTCAAAGTTTGCTGGCCGTAACAATTGTCAGATTGAATTGAAACTCAGTCCTGTAAAGTGGGAAGCATTGACACTATCAAACCTTATTGCCCATCTGCAGACTCTCCTTGCGAAATCATACGTTTTTATCTGCTACAATCTCTGTTACATCGGGGACTGCAAAAGCATGTGAGGATGTTAACTGAATTGAAGGGGTATTGGCAGACACTGTTTGATCCCATGCAATGTATATCCTTGTATTTATGCAGAGTAGAGCGACAAGGTTTGATAATTATCATCCAACAAAGGTGAGGGATAAAACGTCACTGAATTACTGCCACAGATATTAGTCATCAACGGAATCTTGTCTTCAGTTCAAAATTCTTCCTGAAAGATGTAAGAATTACATCTATCTGTAATGAATCAGAAACGCTATTCAGTAATGAATGAATCAATTATTGAAGACTAATCAGCAGATCTTGATACCTTGGCCCTGGAAATTACTACCCAAGATCCATTAAACTGACTACCCTGGCTGCCCGATCATCTCAGTTTCCTCCTGTCCAACTGAACTCATCTCCACATACTTGCTTACTGTCCTGTTCCTCCGGTCCAGGAACTCCCCACATACATTCAGAGACCATCCACGCCTTCCAACCCCTCCAATACGTTCGCTTCCCTAGTCCCTGAAGCCTCATTTACACCATGCTCGTCCATACGGACAATAGAACTCCATCTGCCATGACGAAGGCCTCCAAGCCATCCGTTTCTTCCTCGACAGCTATCTCCACGAGTGGCCTTCCACGAACATTCTCATTCATTTGGATGAACTGACCCTCACCGTGAATAATTTCTTCTTTGAATCCTCCCACTTTCTCCAGACAAATGGATAGTCATGGGCACCCGCATGGGCCACAGCAATGCATGTCTCTTTGTCGGTTATGTTCTACAGTTTCACTGCTTCCATTTTCCACCTTTTCCTCCCCTACATTAATGAGTGTATCAGCACCACCTCGAGCTCTCACGACGAGGTTGAACAGTTTGTCAACTCCACAGACACATTTCGCCCTGGCCTGAATTTCACCTGGATCATCTCAGACGCCTCCCCCCCTCCAATTGCAGGACTTCTGCATCTCCATTAACGGTGACTGACTCAACATTGACATCACCAACAAACCTATCGACTCCCACTGCTCCCTGGTCTAAACCACCTCCCACTTTGCCTGCTGTAAAATCCTGAACACTTATTCCCACTTGCTCCGCCTCTGCTGCATCTGCTCCCGCGGGAACCAGTTCCACCAGAGAACAAACCAGATCGCCTTCGTTTTTGAAGACAACAACTTTCCCTTCCATGTGAGTGAAGATTCCCTCCAACCCATCTCATCAATTTCTCGGAACTCTCAACTAACCCACCCTTCCAACTGCAACAAAGACAGATATCCCACGGTCTTGACGATCAGGTCCACCAACCTCTGTATACATCTCATCATTCTCCTGCATTTCCATCACGAACAAATGAACCCCACCAACAGAGATAAATGTCCTCCCCACCCCATCCACTTTCCAGAAAGACCGTTCCCTCTGCAACTCCCCTGCAAATTCCACGCCCCCTCCAAATCACCTTCCTCTCCCAGCACCTTCCCGTGCCAACACAGGAATTGCAAAACTCGCACCTACACCTAGCCCTTCCCCTCCGTCCAACGCTCCAAAGGAGCCTTCCACATTCATCAGAGATTTACCTGCATTTCTACACATGTCGTTTACTCTGTCTGTTGCTCCCGATTTTGTCGCCTCGACATTGGAAAGATAGGAGGCCTCCTTGCACAGCACTTCAGATAACATCTCCTGGACACCGAAAGCAATCAACACCACTGCCCCACAGCCAAACACACCGACTCCCACTCCCACTCCACCAAGGACATTCAGGTCCTGCACCTCGTCCATCGCCACTCTTAAGCACCCGACGCATGGAGGAAGAATGCCTCATCTTCTGTCTTGGGACCCTACAACAACACGGCATCAATGTGGATTTTACCAGTTTCCTCATTTCCCCTCCCCCCACCTTATCCCTGTTGTAAACTTCCAAATCAGCAGTACGCTCATAACTGGTCTGATCTGTCTGCCCTCCTCTCTGACCTATCACATTACCCCCATGTTCGTCTATCTATCACACTCTCAGCTACAGTTCGCCCAGCCCACCTCCCTCCCATCTATCCCTCCACCTCATCGGCTCACAGCCCAAATACTGTTGAAGAGCGTTTGCCCGAAACCTTGACCCTCCTGCTTCTCAGCTGCTGCCTGACCTACAATAATTTTCCAACACAACACGTTCGACTGAATATTGCGTAACATGTTTAATGAATTATTTTACATTGTATGAGCGCAATTGTGTTTATCAATGGGAGAACGCAGAGATTTTATATTCTGCAGTGGGTAATTTCTGCCTTCCGAAAGCTGAAGATTCTGATCAATAAATTTGTCCTGACTGAGATAGCAATGCTCCCGAGACGATATTTAAAAGTGTTTTTACAATGTCTTGTGAACAATCGTATGAAAGTTCACCCCACAGTGTTACTGCAATTAGCCACATTGTCAGTCTTCAGTAGCCTTAGACAAACAGTGAATTTTCGGTGGTATATCCTGCCATGATAAGAAAGCTGAGAGTCCAAAGATTTCTTGACATCATTAAGTAGTTCATTATTAATGAAATTTCTTTCCTGTCTTGAGCCTAGTTAGCTGTTTCCAACATAATAACGTTTGCAACAATATCTTCATTTCAGGTATTTCCTGAGCATTATAAATGGTTCAACAGCTCTTGTATAGAGACTTTAAGAGATTCAAGTGGTATCAGCCTACTAAATCAAATTTGAGTCAGTGATTTTCGATAGTTATTGGAATAGATCGAAGTGATCGTCCATTATATTTCATGGAAACAAAATCGTCAACGTTACACATGAATTGCCAATCATATCTTAGCAGAAAATGGGTATAAGTGACATAACATTGGGCTTCAGAGAAGTGATGTTAAAACCCTACCAATAATACACGCACAAAACAACCGAATGGGTAACATTAATTTCAATGGCCTGAAAACGATGCAAATAAATTCCAGAAACAATGACGTTGAATCTTCAATACTATGTCCCTGATAGGTGTGATGGTCAGAGTATGAGAATCTTTGCCCAGTTTCACCAAACTGCATTTAATTAATTATAGATGAAAAACAAAAACCTGTCAGCACATTTGCCATGTACTATTTCTTCCCCCACTTAGCACAGTCAAACTGGCGATTTCAATTGAGTAATACAAAAGCGAATCTCAATTGAAATCGTTCAGTTTTTTCTCTTTGGAGATGAATCAAAGCCACGACCTTTCCTTACTTGAAAACTAAGCCGCATTTAATGGAATTTCGACAGAAAGTTACACTGTGCAACATGATCAGAAACCAGTTTATACTTTGTTGTCGTCGTGCACTTCTGGAAAGGAGAATGGGTTTATGTCACTGCATTTCACTCCACCTAGAGACTAACGTTAGCTATTAGGTAAAAGCAATGACCGCAGATGCTGGACACCAGATTTTGGATTAGTGGTGTTGGAAGAGCACAGCAGTTCAGGGAGCATCCGAAGAGCTGCAAAATCTCCTCGGATGTTGCCTGAACTGCTGTGGACTTCCAGCACCACTAATCCAAAATAACGCTAGCTGTTGCACGTCTGAGGAACAGGAGGAGACATATCAGATTGCATCGACAGTAATTGTGTTCATTTAGATCGCAAATAATGCCTGGCAGAAAAGTTTATAAACCTTGACACCGTTGTTAACAGATATCCATCTATCTCATTGGGAAAGCTTAACTTGCCAGTAACCATTAACTTTCGAGAGTTAATTGCACAGTGTATGTCATAATTGTTTCCTATTTCACTCCAGAATGGCCTATGTATAATTAAAACTACCGCTAGATTACTCTTGTCCTATCAAACACGAAGATCGGTTAGTTAATTATGCCGACACAATAAATATCTTTTATGTGGTGTCTGATCCCAACAGCCATACATTGCTCATGTATAGATGTGAAAGGTGTGCTGATTGATTGGCAATTCAACCGTGATTGGTCGATACATTGCCATTCAGAAAACAATGCACAGCTGAACTCTTGTGGTGTTCCTGTGTAATCACCAAAGACTTTACTATAATGGAAAAATCAATTGGAAATGCTTACTATATTTGTTATTCTGTTAAGTTTGCTATTGTTCTGCTATAAAGCAATTCTGTCTTTATTTTGTTGCATTTCAACGACAGTGAATGAATAAAGCTTGTGTTGTATTTTAATTTCGAAAGGTCTACCTACCGAATTGCCTCTGGAATGCAACGCGTTATATTTACCTTTAAAATAATAAAATAGTTAGTGCTGAGACTAGACAAACACCAAACTGCACTAATCCCTTTGAACTTCATTTGTTGCACAGCCTTCTGTGCCCTGAAATGATAACTACTCATCAAGATCCTTCTTAAATGTTATGAGATGCCTCCACCACCCTCTCAGGCAAATATTATATACTCCTACACCTTCTGGGTAGAAGAAATTTCAAGCCGCTTACTCGTCATTTTGCACTAATGCCATATGGTGTTAAGTACGCAAACCATAGAGAAAATAAAATCTCACAATTTCATATGTTGGGGCGGCACGGTGCTCAGTGGTTAACACTTCTGCCTCACAGCGCCATCAAATTGCTCTCCCGCAGACAAGCCCTGCGTGTCCAGTCTCTCCTCATGACTTTCATGCCAACTAACATTCCGGCGAATCTCGTCTACCTCCTGTCAACTGTTTTGAGATCCTTTTTGCAGTGTGTCAACAAGAACTGAACACAATATTGCATTTCTGATCTAAGTAATTTCTCTTCTAAAGTTGTAACAAGACTTACTTTCTCCTATTGTTCTATGCTTTGGTCTTTGAGGGCAAGTGTCCCATATGCCTTGTTTACCACTGCAAATGTCCATGCAACTTCAGTGATCTATAGACGTATATACCAAGCTCCCTGTGTTCCTCAGTGTTACCTCGAGTTGCATGATTCGTGATATATGTCTTTCCATTTTGCAATCTCCCAAAATGCATCACGTCCCAATACAAAGAATTAAATTTCATCTGTCACGGTTCTACCCGATTTCCCAGATTATTAATATTAGACTCTGCTCCGAGACAGTTCTGCTCACTATCAACGACATCAACAATTGTCGAGTCATCCATAAACATGCTAATTAGTCATTTTATGTTCACATTCAATCATTAACGCATATCGAACAGTAAAGATCCCAGCATGGATACCGGATCCTCAAACAGACTGACGTAAATAAAAAAGTCATTGACAACGCTCAAGGCCGGTCAATGAGCACTGCAGCCCGCAGAGTCATCACAAAGAATACCATTCCCAACTGAAAGTGCTCTTTGTGACAGCTGAACAGTTTTATTCCCCACCAGCAATCCTGCTTTGCAATGTTTTATCTGCTTAGTTTCAGAGTTGATATTGCACACCTCTGGAGCAGACAGGGCTGAACTCAGGCCTTCTTCAGGAATTCCGGGGTTATTTCCAAAAATTTCGGCTTATGCCCGAAACGTCGATTCTTCTGCCTGATGATGATGCCTGACCTGCTGCGCTTTTCCAGCAAAAACATTCCTCGGCTCTTATCTCCAAAATCTGCAGTCCTCACTTTCTCCCACTATCACTGTACTGCAAGGGCTCTAAATATCTTTTTTCTATGTTTTCGAAACAACTTGTTCAGTTATGCTATTGCATACATCCAAAACAATTATTTTTTGCACCCGAGCCTACAGGTTCAGAGGTACCTATATGAATACGTTAAACCTACAGAGATATGATTAAACACCACCAGGTGGAATTTGAAACGAGGAATTGAATAGATTTGAACCCACAGCTTTTGTGCTCAGGACTCTTCACACATTCATTTCAACTTATTCAGTCAAGCTATTCAAAGATACTAATCTGCTCCTCTGGAGCAGGTGGGATTTCAACTAGGCTCTGTTGGTTCTTAGATACCTTTTCACATTGTTGTAGGAATTTCCTCATTAAACTGTTCACAGATATTATGACATGCCCCTTGAGCAAATTGGACTTGGCCTCTGAGCCTCCCGATTCAAAGGCATGAACACTGGCACTTCACAAGAGCCCTAATTCTTCACAATTCTTTTGGCAATGGTGGGGCAGGGTGGGAGGGGTTCCTGAATATTCTGGAGGAGGCCTGTAAGCTCTTTTACATTGAATGTGTTTCTTCCAAATTAAAAGAAGTGGTGAACTGGTGTGCGTGTTCCATCCTGTATTAGCTGAAAAAACATTCTATTCACGAGCACTTCCTGCTGCCACGTTGCAATATATACCACACATAGATATTTGGACGGAATGTACTGTCAGCTCTAAGAAAGTGTGCTTGTTTAATACAGAAAGGGCATGAGGGAGAAAGCGACAGACTGAGAGATAGAACGAGGTGGGTGGCACGGTGGCACAGTGGTTAGCACTGCTGCCTCACAGCGCCTGAGATCCGGTTTCAATTCCCGACTCAGGCGACTGACTGTGTCGAGTTTGCAAATTTTCCCTGTGACTGTTTCCTCCCACAGTCCAAAGATGTGCAGGTAACGTGAATTGGCCATGCTAAATTGCCCGTAGTGTTAGGTAAAGGGGTAAATGTAGAAGAATGGATGTGTTCTGGCAGATTAGATCGCATGGACTTACAGGGTAGGTTGGAAAATATCGACGCAAACTTGGCTTAATGGGAGGAGCAGAGGGTAATAATGTCAGGATGCTTGTTGGAGTGGAAGCCTGTGAGTAATGGAATGCATCAGGGCTCGGCACCGGGCCCATTGCTATGCCTTATCTATATCCATGATTTGGATGAGAATGTACAAGTCATGATTACTACGTTTGCTGATAACACTGATATAGGTTTGGACAGAGGAAGGGTATCAAAAATTGCAGCACGACTTTGTTCAGCTGGGAAGGTCGGCCGTGAAATGGAGTTTAATCTTGATAATTGTGATCCTGCATTTCAGAAAATCAAAAGAGGGAAGGAATTTCATGGTGAATGATAGGGCCTTAAGGAGTGTCGTAGAATAGAGGGATCTTGGAGCTCAGGTTCGCCGTTCTGTGAAAATGGAGTCACAGGTAGACTGGATAGTGAAGAAGGCTCTTGGCACACTGACATTCGTCAGTCAAGGCATTGAGTATCGAAGTCATGAAGTTATATTGCAGATAAGCAGGACGTTGGTCAGGCCACACTTGGAGTATTGTGTTCAATTTTTAACAACATTTTGTAGGAAAGAAAGAGGTCGGAAGACATTTACAAGGATGTTTCAAGGACTCAAGAGTCTGAACGAGAGGAAGGGTTGGACAAGCTAGGCCTTTTCTGCTTTACAGCGAAGGAGACCCAGGGGGGATGTTATAGAATTGCATATGATCATGCGAGGCATAGATAGGGTGAATGCACTCAATCATATCCTCGGGATTGGGGAATGGAGGACTAGAGAGTATCAGTTCAAGATTGGGGGGAAAGTATGAAATGGAACCAGATGAATAAGCTTTTCTTTAACACACAGAGTGGGACGTTTGCGGAATGAGCTGTCAATGGAAGTGACGGAGGCGGGTACGTTATGAATATTTGAAATGCACACGTTTAAATACATGGTTAGGAAAGGATTCGAAAGATGTGGACCAAGTGCAGAGAAATCGGGTAATTGTGGGCGGAACCTTTGCTCGGCATGGGACAGTTTGGACTAAAGGGCTGTAGTACTTTATGATTCTTAGTACAGGATGACCCAGAAGTCTCTGAGTTAGAAGAAGACATATTGGCAAGGGTTAATGAGAAGACCGAATGAACATTTATTTTTCGTAATTGGTTGCTCTTTACAATGTGGTGGTGAACATCTTCTTTGAATTGTTGCAGTGCCTTTGGTGAAGATATAACACAATATCTTCCAGGAGCAAGTTCCAGGATTTTTCCTCAGTGAAATCAGAGGACTTGTGATTGATTTGTCGGTGTCGATGGTGACTGCTGTGGAAGGGAACTTGCAGTTGGTGATGTGCAAGTGCAACTGAAGCCATTGTCATTCTCCATGGAAGTCGAAGTAGATAGGAAGTTGCTGTTTAAAGATACTATTAAAATTCGCGCCCTGTTGAATTTCTGTCATGCGGTTTGCACATTGTTCTTAGAGAGTACCATGAAATAAATGGCAAATGGTGGTGTATTCGCTGCCAATCAAATGACCTGTTTTCTTGAGTGTTGTCAGAGTTAACTGACCAGGCAAATCAAGAATCATCTGGAGTCTGTCGAGATTGGTCATGCACGAGGCACTTCATTTAATGACAGAATTCTGACAGATTAAAAAAGGCCATTCGGCCCAACATGTCTGCACACACTGCACACAGTTCCACTGTCTGCCACATCGTTGCAATCCGGCAGTGGAGCTTTTGCCAAAACCAACTCCGAGCATGCAGTTCAGTGGACACCGTTGAGCATATCGTGATATTCGCAATGCAATGAGCCTGCACATATTTGGACTTTTGGGGGAATCTACAGACACAAGGATAATATACAATCTCGACACAGACAGTCGCCGAAATCGAACCCAGTTAGTTATCCCTGAATTGAATTTCATTGAATTGAACTGAATTAGCATTACTATCACATGTTCTGGACAGAGAACAATTGTTTGCAAGTCACCACATAATAGGTTTAAGTCTTAGGTATAAGTCACCAAGATACAGATATTTATGTATTTGTTACTAAATAGAAAGAAAGGTGATCGTATGAATAAGTAGGAAAGTAGAATCATTCCTGTGCTGCTACTCGCTTTCTTTCATGCATATTTCATTGAACCAGTGTTGAACCCCTTTCATTGCTGTTGTTGCAAATTGGCTCTGCCGAGCTATGAGGTTGTAAGTTTGTTGGAGAAAAGTTCTCTCTGATACTTCTATGTGCCACTACACTGATGCCCCGTTTTGTTTTTCTAGATCTGTTCCGAGTCCATCTCGTTTAGCATGACAACAGTACACAATACAATGCAGTTATTCTCACTGTGACAATGATTTGTGCCATGATAACATGCCTGTGCACTGGTCTCTCTTACCATTAATGTCATGGCGAGGTCCATTTGCAGCAGACAACTTCGTGAGGACGAGGTCAATTATATTTTTCCTTCTTACTGGTCACCCCATTGCGTGCCACCCCAGCTCTCTTTTCAATTCGTGCTCAGCATGGAGGAGTACTGATTTAATTGGTTGATGAGGATCCCTTGCAAAATGTTGACCTGATGCCGTAAGACTTCATGAACTCCAGAGTCAATGTTCTGTACTGTGAGATAAACTCATACTTGACTGATTTCCTGCGTCACAAACTCTGCTGGATACGCCCGAAAAAAGGAAATAAATAGCTGACAGAAGATGATGGAGGTGTTTGAGACATTTGATTACGTGCATACGGCAATGTCAGGCTCATTTCTGAATCGCCTGTGAAACAGTTTCTTCAATCTGGATCTAACCGTCAGATACAACGTCATGCAGATTCCACAGGGATGGATTTTCTGTTGTCGTTTTTATGCCTTATTTGATGCAATGTATCTGTCTGGTATCAGTTGAGAATATACCGAACATTTTGTGAAACCATTTCGAACTGCAGTTAAAAGTCGATCACATATCTCAGGGCAATCATAAAGGGACATTAAATACTATATTTCCTGTGCACCCACATTCCTAAACATAATAAAGGAAATCATATTGTCTTCCACCCCAATATCCCTTATTTAAGTTTAATTTATAGATATCCAAAGTGCATCGAGGAGAAAGACAGCTGAAAGTAGTTACAGTTTGGCCTTTTTTCAAAGTAAAGCATAACAAAGAGCCTCGAAAACAATTCAGGTAACTACCAATGAGACGGAGAAGAAAAGTAGGAAATTGCTTTAAATAACTTAAATCTCTCTTAAAGATAAACTAGTTATGTTAAATACAAGGATTGTATTTTCTTATATATAATGGATCCACTAAACATAAATGTAGATTACATTTGTGGTTAAATTGTTGTGTTCAATGTTGATAAATGCTGTTTCAGAAAGAACCAGTCTATTCAAGCGTTTCATAAATCTTGGAGACGGATGCATGATACTGAAATCGGATGTTAGTCATCTTGTCAAAATGCCCCTGTAAGATTCCGTGGAAGGCAACGAGCATTTGGTCATGATATGATTAGATTCTCTGCAGTATGGGCACAGGCTCTTTGGCCCAACAAACCCACACTGAGTCTTTGAAGTGTAACCCACTGCAGACTCATTCTCCTAATTTCACCCCTGACTAAAGCTCCAAACACGATCGGCAAATTAGCATGGCCAATTCATCTGCTCTGCTGTTCGTTGGAATGTGGGAGGAACCCGGAGCACCCGGAAGAAACCCACGTAGATACGCGGAGCACATCCAAAGTACACTCGCCGAAAGCTGGAATCGAACCCAGGTGCCTGACGCTGTGAGATCACAGTGCTAACCACTGAAGCACCATGCATTCGAAACTACTGAGCCAGCGTGCTGCTCATTAATATGTACGCAAGTCAAGAACAGTTAACCTGTAAACATTTCCCATTTCATGACAGGTTTTCATATGATTAAGTTGTGATTTTTGATGTTCAGTGTGATCAAGACAGTCTTTCCCTATTTCCGATTGGCTTCTCGTTCTATGTGACATCACTCGTCTAAACTTTTACTTCCAGCTTATGTGGGAACGTGAATCATTGAAGCGAATAGCCCAGTGGCACGCCGATCAGCAACTGCGCTTTGTAAAGATAGAATCTCAGAAAAGCGATTAGAACTGCTTGCTTAACTTCTTCTCTTAACATGCCCCTTCAATTCTCCTTCTTTAAGTTTACTGTTAAATGCAAGAAATCAAAGAACTGATGAAATTCCATAAATTAAAATAAACTCAGTACAAATGATTAGGCCGGATATTGCATGAGTGGCAGGGTTTCTGATCCAAGCCTTTAACATTGAGCAAGGCATTTACAAGTAAGTAAACATGAAAAGCGTTCCTACCACAGCCTTTAAATCATAATTAAGAAGCTCAGAATGTCAAACAGCGCATTAATCTTGAATTCCTCATTGAAACAAGATCCAGACATTCCACGTGGAACAACAAAAAAAAATAGAATTAAGCCAAATAATTAGATAATAAAACAATCCAAAGCAAAATTAAAAGGCGGAAGTAAACACTCCTCCGCATCACCACAGTGTCCCTGTTCAAGGTATTCTGTACATGGAAGAAATGATCGATGATAAAGGTTTCTGACAATTACATCAATGACTCAGAAAAGGAAATCTTCAATAAAGCTTTCACATATAAGGATACACATTGAGAAGAAAGTTAACTTTGTGTATTTTCCCTTCCAAATGTAATGCCAGTCTCAAGACCTTGCCAAATGGGTAAACCCAGAAATAGATTCAGGATTGCCATACCTGGTCGGGAGTGAAACTGCCAAAACTGGAGAAATCTTTCAAACCATGTTTTAGCATTATGCGGGGATATATTCCGGAAAGCTATCAGGAACATCAAATAAAACATTCTGAGGCCCTTGGACAAATATTTTGAATGAACCATTGACTTTTACAAGAAACACGAGGTAAAAAAGAACTTACATTGCCACCTGCATAATGTATTTACTTGTTGATAAAATATGAAATTCTATCCTTCATATCAATTGGATGCAATCCTTGGAAATTGCTATCTATCAGAGTTACAATGTGGCTTGATGTATACCAGAATGTTAGAAGCGATATTGTTTTAAAAGAGTTGAATTCCAAGACAGTGAAAAATCCCTGTGTCACCTCTGCCATGAAAGAAATGAATGTTTGCTTTGTATCTTAAAACTTGTACTCTCTCTTCTTTACAATATAGCTTCATAACATATGAAGATAAGGCTATTGTTGGAGTGATATTTACATGAACAATAGCAAACAATCAGAACGTCTGCCACCTTGCTAAGCCTATGAAATTCATTTGCATCCAACGATAGAATTCAAGCGCACCTTCACTTTGAATGTTGCTCCTGTTTTATTTTATAAGCAAAATTATTTGTCGATCAACGCAACGGTGAACTTTGTCAACATAATGTGCTGGACTATAATAAAAAAGGCTCAGAAAAGGTTGACAAGGATGTATCCAATTTTGGAGGATTTGACTGAATAGGCTGGGGCTGCTTTCCATGGAGCGTCAGAGGCTAAGGTATATAAAATCATCATAGAGGTTTATAATATCATGGGAGCGTGCATAATAATAAGACACAAATATTTCCCCTAGCGTGGGGAATCCAGAACTACAGGGCATAAGTTTATGGTGAGTAGGGAAATCTTTAATAGGGATCTCAGGGGAACTTTTTGATGCTTGCTTTGTAAGAGGGTGATCCTTGTATGGAAGAATCTGCTGGAGGAAGTGGTGGAGACTGGTACAATTGGTACCATTTTAAAGGCACCTGGATGGATGTATGAATAGGAAGGGTTTAGAGGGATATGAGCCAAGTGCTGGCAAGTGAGACTAGATTAGTTCAGGATATCTGTTTGGCATGGACAAGTTGAACTGAAGGTTTTTTTTCCCGTGCTGTACGCCTCCATGATTCCAAATATTATTGAAGTTTTATTCCAGTTTTCTCGGAAGTTCCCGTCGCTTAATCGAACAAATACTTTCAGAATTTTTTTCCAGCTTTGTGTTTCCTTCAATGACTCAGTTTGTAAAATTCATCCTGAGTTATTGTAACCATTATGCCACAAATGAATAAATGCATTTTGTGGTAAAATTCAGTCAGCTGGTGGGCGGCACGGTGGCACAGTGGTTAGCACTGCTGCCACACAGCGCTTGAGACCCGGGTTCAATTCCCGACTCAGGCGACAGACTGTGTGGAGTTTGCACGATCTCCCCGTGTGTGCGTGGGTTTCCTCCGCGAGCTCCGGTTTCCTCCCACAATCCAAAGTTGCGTGGGTCTGGTGTATTGGCCATGCTAAATTGCCCGTAGTGTTAGGTAAGGGGTAAATGTAGGGCTATGGGTGGGTTGCGGGTCGGTGTGGTCTTGTTGGGCCGAAGGGCCAGTTTCCACACTGTAAGTAATCTAATCTAAGTGGAATCTCTTTCAGTTTTATACGTTTGAAGAGCTGCCAATTGATTTTGTTGTTGAATTCGCTCTTGGGGTGTGCGTGACACTTGTATGGTCAATAGTAATGCACAATTAATTGCCTTTGAGCTAATGAGCTCAGTATTCGAACTTCTGAAATCTATATCTTGTTGCTGCACATGCTAGTGCTTCAGAACGGGACTTCAAGTCATCGATTCATTAAAAGGATGGTAAGTGAAAAATAGTATTCCATATCAGTGTGTTCAGAGTCTTGTATGGGACCATTCGTGTTAGTGTCCCTTGTGAGTTCTTCCGTTTCAGTTCCAGACTACACAGTTCATCGGATTGGGATGAAGGAACTTAATGTTCAAATCATCGTAAAATGGAGAGCCACAGAAAAACACTGAGTTAGTGTCGTAGAATTTCACGCACAGCAAATCCACCCTTCAGTTCTAAATAATTAACTACAAACTGAGGACATAAAGCAATTGAATTGAATTGAATTGAATGCTTCATTTCAATGACTCTTGAGTGAATTCCACAAAAGAACTGCTAAGTTTCGAAATGAAAACCATTATGAATGAATCATTCTCTCAATAATTTGGGATTACGTTTGACCACAGATTTATCGAGCCTCATGACGACAACATAAAGCCAAAAGTTGTGGGTGCTGCAAGTCTGGAAGTCAGAGAAACTCAGAACACTCTCTGTGGAGAAGATAGCCGTGTTAATGTTGCAAGTCCAGAGATCCATATTCAGCCATCAGCTTTTGGCTGAAAGAAGAGGTCAGGGTCGTAAACTTCTATGATTGGTAAGTGAACCCCTTGTTTCCAAAAGGCCAAGTAAAAGGGAGGAACTGATGATTCTACAAGTGACGTTATTAACCCAATAATGAATTGAGAAAATAACTGTTGACACAAGTGTCATCGAAAATTATATTAAATCATTCATGCAATAAAACTTCGAAAATTTCGTGAGGCACATACTTGAAATGACCAGATGGAGTAACGGTGAAAAGATTATTTGTAATTGTTTATTATTTCACATGTCATATTTTTCCATAATGATTTAAGGTACTGCTAATTGTCAGCATGCTACCATTTTAAAATAAATCTTTCACAGATTTATTTTATTCCTCCAAAAGTAATGTAAATTAAGCGTATTGTTAAAATAAAAACTGACATCAACGAAGAAATTGGAACTTCAGCATGTAGTGTCTGGTAATTTCAATTTAAAATTTAATATGTAAAACTTACCGAAAAGGAAGCTGATTGATGCTTCTCTCATGTTACAATACTAACTTCGTTGGGTCCTCCTCTGGAAAGCGAAATTTACTTCTTACATGTCTGGAGCTTTTCAGAGAAAATGTGCTTCAGAGCTGTCGTTCAGTAAGCCCTTTCCTGTTAAAAATAAATGTATGCTCACGTTACTAAAGGGGAATCACAAGAACTCTGAGCAGTTTGTCATGCTCAGAGCCAATTTAGTTACTTAAAACAAACAACAAAATAAAATTATGATGAAGTTTTCTGAAATTAATACAAAGAAGTCAAGAAACAATGAGTCAAATACACTGAAAGTATTATGGATGCAAGAATCAGAATGCATCACTTTGACACTATTTCAATGGCGTGCTTTTTCTTATTCACATGTACTTGGAAAACTGTCAGAAAATTGCTAATGCATAATACTTCCGCTAGTTTCGAGGGCTGAATGCATGGTTTCAAATAAAATAAATTCAGGTGTATTGCTTTCACTTTTAGCTGAGCATGATCGGAATCTTTCTCTCAGTATTCATTGAAGGAAAATAAGTCGTTATCGAGTGGAGAAAAATGATGTGTTGTGATGTCACCAGAGTGTAGTTGGTGTTCTGTGATTAATTGATGCGTTCAGATTTGATCTGTGGAACAGTATCTTGTGTCATCAAGTGACTAACTTATGTAAGTTAAGTAATATGAGCGCTTAGGAAATGCTGAAAGATATTCAAATGCTTTGGTCTGTTCTGCCATGATTTAAAATCATGTTTAACTTGAGTCTTGAATAAATTCAACAACTTCTACAGTGTATGATGTAAAGCTATATCGCAAATATCTAGCGAACTCAGTTGTTAGCAATCCCGTAATCAACTACCTTTTGAGAGACGTAACATCAGAGTTGGAATGGTATACGTCGTGATAACACCTTCGCTACTGAATGCCCTCGATATAATTCGAGAATCACGGCCGCCAGATGAGACAGTTACTGCAAAATCTATTTGTAAGATATAACCGTTTCGATGGTTGAGGTTAAATAGCTCCTCTTCGTTCTGTACTTTACAGAAGATATGCCTTGTCTCTGGAAACTGTTTGCTGCACTTTAAGTCAAAGCCCAGGGAATTACTTTTTCCTTAAACTTTTAGATAGCACCTCCAAAGACAATGGAAGAACATTGACCAGAAATAATGCAACACTAGCGAAGTTGTCTAAAGCAAACAAGTTACTTGCTCTGCATATCAGTCCATTTGACTCATTGCTCTCTCCATCTGTCATTTAGCATACTGTTCCTATCATGTGGAAACCGAACACTTGGCCAATAGATTCCACAGCCTACCGTCTGAAAGTATCCCACCCGACCTACACTCTACTGTATACCTGCAAATCTGCATTTCTCCTGGCTAATCCACATACACTTGCTTTGACAGTGGAAGTACCATAGCTCCTGCAGAAGACAGAAAAATGCACAAGCTCCATACAAGCAGTCATCCAAGGTATGAATCGAACCTTCGTCTGTTGTGTTGTTTGGCAGGATTGCCATCCTCTGACTTGCCGACTTACTAATTGAAAAACAAAGTGGCCTTCGTCTCTTTGCATCTTTACTATATCTTCAACGTTTTTACCTATTATCTTAATCTTTCTCTGTTCCTTCATGTCGCTCAATGCTGAACAACATGCTGTGCCTTCTAACTGGTTCACACGTTATTTAATTGCTACAACATTGGTAAAGTGTAACGTTCGTTATTTCAAGACCAGGAATGTGAGATCATCACAATTTTTTTCGGAAGAAAGAAGTCCAGTTTCTGCTTCCAAATCTCACGATTTCCATTCTCAAAGTCATCATAGGTATGTGCCTCAGTCAGTATGTTCGCGGTATTCTGCATTTCGTAGCTTCAGACCCTCTCACAAACCATATCCCTCTCTCTCTCCTCCTGATACTTGTTTCTGTATCTCTTTACAATTTGCCTTCTTCACCATTCTTCAGATTCACAACCGAAGAAAATATCGGATTAAAACGCTTTGAGAAAAGTGATTTAAATTTCAAAAGAAGATTACACAACCCCTGCCTACTCGCCAACCAAACACAATTTACGAATGTAAATGAATAAAACCATTGTTATATCACAACACTACCTCGCTCACATATCCCCAGGAAAGTGACACGGATGGTTTTAGTGATGAAACGCTTAAAAAAAGGAAAGGATTACCAATCTGATATTTTTCTCTACCAAAGAAATATTTCCCTCGACTCCATATTGTAAGTTACTCCCTAACAGTCAGTATACCATCGTCATATAATTAATGTCTACAAGTTAACATTTGTTTGCACTTACATCTCTTTCCTGGCCATATCCCTTTGTTAATCAGCCAGTCGCTAGTCACTCAGCCTTCCCTTGACTGTTTCTGTAACTTTATACAAGAACACATAAACCATAACTGATAATGCCGCAAGGCAGCCATCCCAGCTCCTTCTGAATGCATGTAGATTTGTTTGCTTTATTAACTTGACGAACAAAGTTAAAAATCGCTGAACAAAAGGCCATAGTCCAACAGGTTTATTTGGAAGCATTAGCCCTCCAAGCGCTCCTTCTTCTTCAGGTGTTTGCCGAGCATTTCCACAAGACACAGAATTTACAGCAAAATATGTCAGTGCATTGCAGTTGAAATATGTTAAACCGACTTAGATTACGTCTTTCATGCTTTAGAATTGCTAGCTTTGTTTCATTAATATGTAAATCCCAGAACCCCTTTTTAAGCCATATTCTCAAGCTGTTCTGAAAAATATTGTCGCAGCACAGGCAATGAATTAAAGGTGTGAGGCAAAAGTTTTTCTATGCACTAATCTTGAGTCCGACTGGTTCTAATTCTCAAGTGGGATTTGCAAAGTCTTACCTGGATTGTCTGTTGGTTTTGCATTTCTTGAGCAAAATAAAATTCAGTTCTGCAAATAAAAATCACCTCATAAACGTACGTGTGCATGCGTGCTGCAGAGCCATTGCGAGTGTGTGCATGTGAGTGTGTACGTGTGGATGTGAGAACATGTGAGAGAGTGTGTGCTTGCATGCGTAAGCTTGGTGAACTATGTGTTTAACTGTGAAGCGGTATGAGCCTGTGAGACGGTGCGTGTGTGTGTGTGTGTGTGTGTGTGTGTGTGCGGAGTGTGTGTGTGTGTGCATCTGAGAGAGAGCTGGTTGAAGAGAGAGAGTCTATCTTAGAGTGTGTGCATGTTTGAGTGTGGTGCGTAGTTTGGTGTGTGAACGTGTGGCCGAGAGAGAGAGTGTATGGTGCAGTGGGGTAACCTGTAGTGTGCCATGAACCCAAGGTGGCGACAGAGGCCACCCTCATGTGTTTCGGAATTGGCTATGTGTCTCTGCTCTGCTACTTTGCATTGTTGCATTTCCTGAATCCGACATGGAGAATGGTCACCCTCAGGTCCGCGGCCGAATATCTTGGATCACTGAACTTGTCCCCCACTGAGGGAACAGCTTTGCTTGGTGATTGTTGTGGGTGTCCATTCACCCGTTGCTGTGGTGTCTGCTCTACCTCGCTAATGTACCATGTCTGAGGATATCTTTGCCTGCAGTATATGAGGTAGGCAACATTGGCCGAGTAATATAAATACTGCCACATACATATTGCCTTGTGTATGTCACCTTGTGTGTTTGTAGTATGCTTGTTGATACTCTGACACGTCTTGCAGCAGTTGCCGTCAGAGGGTTTTACAGTGATGTGGTCCATGATGCCCTGAAGGCTGGGCAGCTCGCTGTGAACTGTTTAGGGTTTGGAATTTGCTTAAAGCCAAGAAGTGAAGGTGGGGGCAAGTTCCTGGCTCGTTCCTTAACTTCACGCCTTTAAACAACCATCAAACCTTGAACAGATCATTATTCGCAGCAAACTGCGCCACCTTCAGGCCAAGGTTGGCCACAACACCATACAACCGTGTCACAGCAGCCGTCCGAGACGTTTGGCCTCGGACGTTCGGGTAACCCTCCGCCAATCTGGACTTCTGAACAAGCAATAATTGACAATGACTGAGCAGAGGATGATGGCCAAGTTTGTTACGCAGAAGGATGGCCACAACCAGGATCTTGTGTTCATGTGACACAACAGATGACCTCACTGCACTACAATCTCTCCCTTTCACTCACACACACACACACACACACACACACATACACACGCACGCACGAAGACACACACACAGTCCTGCATACTCACACACTAACACAGACCCGCCATCATTCACAAGTTCTCTCTAATTTGCACACACAGCCACATACCACACTGACAACCATGCATGCTGCACGCTCTCACAGGCTTACACCCCATCACACTCACCCACATATTTAACCAAGCTTACACACAAGTACACATTGTCTCACATGCATTCACACCCATACACTTACTTTGTCCCTCCTGCATGCACACACATGCAATTTTATGAGGTGAAAGTGCTTTAGCAAAATTGTACGTTATTTCACTCAAAAATGTATAACCTACAGTCAATCAATGTAAGATCCTGTTAATTCCACTTCAGGAATATGACCAGTCTGACCCAACATGAGGACACAACCAGACTCTAACCTTACACCTTTAATGCATTATCTGAGCTGAGATGACAGCTTTTGTTCGAAAGCCCGAAGTTATTAGATTAGATTACTTACAGTGTGGAAACAGGCCCTTGGGCCCAACAAGTCCACACCGACCCGCCGAAGCGCAACCCACCCATACCCCTACATTTACCCCTTACCTAACACTACGGGCAATTTATCCTGGCCAACTCACCTAACCTGCACATCTTTGGACTATGGGAGGAAACCGGAGCACTCGGAGGAAATCCACGCAGACAGGGAGAGAACCTGCAAACTCCACAGTCAGTCGCCTGAGTCGGGAATTGAACCCGGGTCTCTGGCGCTGTGAAGCAGCAGTGCTAACCACTGTGCCACCGTGCCGCCCAATAATGTTGAGAATGAGTCTTAAGAGGATTTCTGGGAGTTATATATTAACGGACAGGAGCTCGCAAAAGAATTCTGAAAGATGAAAGACTTAATCTAAGTATGTTTAATATATTTCAGTCGCATGACACTGTAACGTTTTGCTATAAATGCTGTGTCTTATGGTCCTGCTCCACATCTACCTGATGAAGAAGCAGCGCTTCGAAAGCTAATGCTTCCAAATGGACCTGTTATTCTATAATCTGGTGTTGTGTCATTTCTAACTTTTTTCACTCCAGTACATTATTGGATCCTCCAAATCTTGAGAAATAATAATAACATCTCAACTCAAATAATAAAAAAAGAAACATTTGATTTGTCTCTTAACTCTGGCCCTTCTCAGAAAAACCGTGCTATGCACAGAATATAAATTAACATAAAATAGACTCCTCAAGTTCATGAAATTGTGGATGTAGATTTTGAACATGTGTGCGTATTAATTGAACGTGCGGTATATTAACTAATACAGAAACGAATTGAATTCAGAAGGACATTCGGGAGAAAATTGAAAATATTGAATGCATGATCTGGCAATATAAACGTTTGACAAGCAATTGGATTTTCCTTTGGAATAGTTGCATATTGGCGTTTTGCTCTGCTGGTACTGAGTGTTGGTAGTGAAGCGAGTGGATGCTTCAGGTTTTGGCGCCAATCAAGCAGGTTGCTTTTTTCTGGATGAAACCAGCTTCTTGAGTGTCGTCGGGGCTGTACCTTGTCTGGCAAGTGTAGAGTATTCCATCACACTGCTGACTTGCGAGTTGTAGATTCTGAATAGGCTTTGAGGAGCCAGAGGTGAGCGACTTTCCGCAATATTCTTAGTCTTTGACCTGCTATTGTATCAACTATGCTCATGGGGTGAATCCAGTTGAGTGTATGGTCAATGATAACCCCAACAACATTAATGACGGGAGATATATTGATGGCAACAGCATTTAATGTCAGAAGGAAGTGATTATGTTGTTTTTTACTGGTGATGGTCATTGTCTTGCATTTGTGCGATGCAAATGTTTCTTCACAACTGTCAGCTCAGACTGTAATTATTTTCAGATTTTATTGTATTTGCAAATGGAATGCTTTCGTATTTGAAGAGTCATGAATAGTTCGAAAGATGTTGCAATCATCACGAACATCCCACTTCTGACCTAGTGATGGAGAGAAGGTCATTGACGGAGCAGCTGAAGATGTTTGGACCAAAGTACAGTACCCTGAGGAACCTTGCAGAATTGTCTTCAACTTGAGATGACTCATATTTCACAGCCACAAGCATTTTCCTGTGTGTTCTGTGTGACTTTATCCAGTGGCGAGTTTTGCCCTTATTTATTGAAAGTTTACAAAGTCTCACTGATGACAAACCCGATGGAATGCTGCATTTAGTCATCGGCTGTCACTTTCACCTTAACTCTGGAATTCAGCTGTTTTGCCCATTATTGAATCAAAGCCGGCATGAGATCCGGAGCTGTATGGCACTGGCTGATCCCAAACTGGGCATGATTGAACAGGTTTTTGTTGATCAGCTGCTACTTGATTGCACGGTTGGTGGCACATTTCATCACTTTACTAATGATTAAGAGATCACTGATGGGAGGATGATTGGCTGCATTGAATTTTTCTAACTTATTGTGTACAAGACATAGATAGGCAATGTCTGCCAATGTCGAGTAGACGCCAGGGTTGTCACTGTACTGTGGCGGCGAGGCAACGTGAGTGGCAAGTTGTGGAGGAGATTTCTTCAATACTATTACCAGAATGTTTTTAGGACACGTAGTCTTTGCAGTATCCAGTGTCTACAACCGTTTCTAACTATGACGTGGAGTGAATCAAATTGGCTGGGGAACACTGGAACAGGCCAAGATGTATCATCCACAAAACGCTCCTATCTGAAGGCTTTGCGAAAACTTTAGCCTTACCTTTTGCTCTGATGTGCGAAATATTAATATCAAAATAGGTAGTGGCTAATAAATGGGAATGAGCACTGACATTTTGTTTGAATGTGGGCACAGAGATCTCAAAAGGAATTACATTGAAAGCCCACGATCATTACCGCGAAAATAGTTCTCATCACTTTGCGGCTCAATGAAACATCCCTGATCATTTCAATGAAGGAAGTGAAAAGTGGGCTGACTTTGTGGACGTTTAAATCACTTTGATATGTATTCTGCCCTGGAGAAATTTCCTCCAATGCATACAAATGGAATTCTCATCAACTATTGCGCAGAGTCTTGCAGTTTAACAGCGGCAACTCAAAGGTTATAAAGATGCTGCATGAAATTTATCTATTCATTAATGCAAGAAATTATGTCTCTATTAGCTATGCGATTGACACTGGAATCAATTTTATACCGCGAGAATACCACAAGCAAATGAGAGGCAATCTTCCGTCTATTTGATACAGAATTGTGCACGCAGGATGAGATAATAACATGAGCTATGAATTTATTTGCCTCCCAAGATTACTTGATTCTGTTGGGGTCCGGCTATATCTATATGTGGCAATGATAAGCGAGGTGAATTAGATTTTCGTTGTGAAATGGAGACTGAATAAAAAACGGCATTGGGCTCACATTTCTACTGGGTATTACAAGGAGAGATGGGCATTAAGTTTAGTTTAGTTTTGATCGGGGGTTTTCAGAGAAGGCAGACCATTGGAGGTAATTTTTCCAGCATGCCAGACTGTGGGCTGGCGACTGAGCAATGTAGTCGTTCCCAGATATTTTTCTAGCCAATGAAGAGTGAGGGAATTGGAATCCTACTTTGTGATTGTTACAACGCCTGATGATGTATTAGGCAGTGCGGTTAGTTTCAGAGTGATATTGGGTATAGGAGAGTGAGTTGAGCTCTGGAATTATTGTTCATGACTGCAGAAGAGCCGGATGTGACACAGGCTTAGTTATCATAATCTGCTTCATTAAGAAGAATCTTTCCGTCAGAAGGTCAGAACTAGCAATGCCTACTTACTATTGCATAAAATTCAGCACGATCTGCGACTCCTCAGATTGTGAAGACACACGTTTGGGGCAGGTGATCCTTGACCCAGTCAGGACCATGCTTCTTACGATTTTACAGCGACGACACAAAGACTGAGCGGTTTGTCATTGAATTCTCCTCATAACATTCGAATCATTTTCCAGGCAGTGCCATGAAATGATTTTGTTCTATTCTTTCTTATAAATAATAATGACCATTTGTCATTAAACTGTGATTATTTACACTACAATCTTCGAATTAGTCAAACATTAGCAACAATGAGAACGTTTTTGGTATCCATCTTTCTAGAAAAAGAGATAGAACAGCACAGATCACATGGAGACACCGACCTGGAGCTTGAACTCCAAAGCAACATATGCAATTATGCAAAATAAGACTCTGTTTCATTGACTACCCTATATCCCAGAGGAAGATCATTCAATGTTTAAATTTTATTTAGTTCAATTCCAAATTCAGTTTTAAATGAATTTAAGCATTGCACATGACCAAATGGAAGGATTTAGATGAACGTAACGTGGAATGGAACAAAACGTTAGAAAGGGAGGTTGATTTACATCTGAAGCCTGCACTGCCATTGAAATTAATTCTTGTCTTTTACACACTATTCTATGTAACTCCCGGAACAGAACAGGTTTTCACTTGATCTCACTGAAATCGACAGAATATCTCTTGAAGTCTGTTATGACCAGTGTCCAGATGAGACACAATTGAAAATGGATAACCCTCGCATACCTCAACATGTTTACTGATTTCATTGCTCTGTTTGTTAGCTATAATGATACACAAATGTTTGCTTGTGAAATGCAAAGAACTACAAAAATATGCTCAAAACGTTCACTTGTGGCATTTTCAGCTCTCCAGTATACCACTTCGTACGGGTTTATAATCATTGAAATATAAAACAAACTTGTGCAAGTTTTGATCAATCAATATTTAACTGTAAACATCTACCACCATCTGATGATCTTCATATCACAATCTCCTGTACTACGCCAAATATGATTTGAACAAGACACCCGATATTTGAAAGATAGCTGTGTCTGAATATCCAAAACGAACAGCAAAAATCATGAGCAGTCTGATTCCATTTTGTATCTACTTTTACAGTCTTCTTTACTAAAACTTCAGCTTCACAACTGCAGATGATGAACAATGTCATTTATTTAGAAGTTTATCTTTCCTTGGAATCTTTGTTTTATATTCTTCAGAGTTATTTACGCCATTTGGAACTGAACCTTATACTGCCATTTTCATTTCCGGTCGGCCAATGTCATGCCTCACTTGTAGAAAAATCCGCACGCATTTAATTTTTGTCTCATAGCACATTATGATCTTCAAACACACTGGCCTTGAAAAGTTTGCCTAACCTTCCATTTTGTTCATCTCCTTTTCCCGTTAGGCACTTTGCAGACTCCAAGAATCAATACTGATTCCATAGCCTCAGAGCCGACCGCATGATACCCGTAATCCATTTTCCTCATGTTATTTCCCTGCCCTCCCACCCAGACGTTGACTTATTTGTCTTTTGTTTACTTTTCTCTCAGCAGAGAGGACCCGTCTTTGTCCCTTCACACATCGAAGAACGCCTGTTATACATCTTTATTTCTCTTTCACCACAATAAACATCGCTTATTTTTATACCACGCCTCCACATTACGGGTTCTCTTCGCACCTTCTCCACCTCTGTCAGAAGGATAAAATAAAAACACCTTTCAGCACTGTTTCGTTCTGAAAAACAGTCAGACTGGACTTGAAACATTAACTTTGTTTCTTTCTCCACAGCTGTTGCCAGAAATGCTGAGTTTAATCCAACAAGTGCCTCAGTTATTTCGTATCACTTCTTAGTCAGTCAGTTCATTCTTCCAATATACTTCATGACCAATGGTAAGTGTGGCCGAATTTCCTCATCAGGCACCTTGAAATACACAATTACAAACGCACACAGCACCCTATGGAGCAGCCTGGATCAATCCATGCAAGGATTCACAAAGCTGATGGAGAATGGTGAATCCTCTTTGCGATTCCATTGCAGTTACACATATTGACAGTGTCAGGAAGCATCCCAGTGTACATTGAGGTATGGTAGCATTGAATCTTCTTGCACAGAGAGCATTCAAATGTTCAACGACAGTCAGTTGAAAAAAAGGTTTTCTTTTATTTCAGTTTGCTTTTTCTAAATAGGATGAACGACAAATCTTTATTTTGATTCTTTCCCAACAAATGCCTGAGATAATATGACACTAGAAAGCGAGAAAAAAAACTGACTTTGTGTAGAAATTTGTATCTGTTTGCAGATTATTCTTTGGACATGGCGAATAAAACAAATCCTCAGCAGAGTATAAAAATCTCGGTGTGATTGTCTGCATGAACATAACTGCACATATTATGTGAAGCCGCAAACATTCATGGGTGCGTTGAGCACAAGATTCCTGAGCAAAAATTGCTAAACAAACTGTTAATTTGAGATTTTCGACAAGATCTGCTGCTCAGGTTGTGGGACAGTTTGCTGGTTTGCTCGCTGACGTGGGAGTTTTCCTTTCAGACGTTTTACTGCCATGCTAGGCAACATAATTAGAGAACATCCATCGAAGCGTTGTTATTCTGTGCCACTTGGTACTGATGTGTCTTGGTATGTTTCGGTGTATGTTATCATTTGCAGTTCAACGTCTGAGAGGTTGGTAACTGGAGTCCAAATCGATAAGTTTTTTTTTATTGAAGTTCTGTTTTGAATGCTAGCTCTCTCGGAATTCCCACAAGTAAGTTTTGTTCAGACTGACATAGGATGCATGCATTTCCCCAGTCAACATAGTTATATCGACAGACAGACAGATTGACAGATGGACAGATCGACAGACAGAAGATTTGATTACTTTCCTATGACAGGTGTTGAACTGAGTGTTCCACAGCTATTTGGTTTGTGCTCCGGATCATTTGTAAACATGCGAACCTCACCTGGGAACATTCCAAAATGCAGGAAATAATATAGATTGAAAAGCCTCACAGAGCAAGATGTTCATCCTGTTAAAGGGTTTAAGCTGCTGCATGGTGTCCATTACTGAAATGTTTAAATTCTCGCTAAAGATGTATGCAAAATGTTGAATAACTAATTGAAAAAATAACGTGCTGGTAGACAAAATAGATAGTATACAAGGAGAAAAGTTGCATTTGAAATGTCATCTTTGCAGCAAATGCAGAAATGTGGAAAGTAGTCAATGATTGTTAGGTATGGAAATATTAGCATGCCAATTCGAATGTCAATACGATTGAATGCTGGGTGTGTACAGAGGTCAATGGGGGAAGTCAGGAGTCAGCATACAGCAATACTCTGATTCACAGTTGATTATTGTACAGTTGGATGAATCGATGGATAGAGGGATAGATAGTGAGATAGAGTGACAGAGAGGTAGATAGATATATTTCTCTTCAATTTTCTATTTTTCTTCTAAATTTTTCCTTTGCACTTCTCTGACTCTGGACACACTGTCGTATTCAGACCTGGGTCTCTGCATTTGATCATTTTTATTAAAAAATCCTCAAGTTTGCAACTCTTGACATTAAATGTTATCCTTTCTTCGAGGTCATTGCTTGATTTTATAGGAACATATTGGGTCTGAACTTCTGCTATTTTCTTCTTGACGACTCCTCGAGTTCTGACGACTTGATCTGCAAGTATGTTCTCCCAGTGGACATCGACCAATTTGCATTTTTGTTAATTAATTACCCTGTCCAGATGTTAGTGCTCTTATTCTCAGGCAGTCTTCGTTATTTTTCCTTTGCTATCCAAATTCGAACTGGGTTATGTTTATTATCTCTACATTGCTCATTTGTAAATATAACTTACCAATTTCTTTTCATATTCTTCTGGATTGCGAGTGAACCTGTCAAGCTTCCTCATTGTCTTTTGAACTACGTTCATTCAGGCAAGTGATTAGTAGTCCATCGCACTCCAGATTTAAGCATTCTACATAGTATAAAGGCTTTAGAATGTCAGGAGTTGAGTTATTCACTGCAGTATTTCAAGCTTCTCAACTGCATTTGCAGCACTCATCTTTGTATAGCTCCTCGAGTACACTTTCTGGTCAAGGGCAACGCCCACGATGTTGATAATGTAATTTGTTGGACATATATATTGTCTGAGATGTTTGTGCCATGAATGCTACTTGTCACTTGCCATTCCAAGCCTGAGTATTGCATTTGCCTTTTTGCATTTGAACGTGGGCCTCTTCATTACGTAGTTAATGGTGCTAACTGTTGTGCAACTATCAGCGACCATCTCGTGATATGATAAAGTGAGCATCATTGATGAAGCAGCTAAAGATGGTTTGGACAGGACAACAGCCTGAGGAATTCCAGCAGAGATGTTGTGGAAGAGAGATGACTGATCTCCAAAATTCGCAAATAGCTTCCTTTCTGCCAGATATGAATGCAATCATTAAACTTTTGCTTCCAAAATGTTTTGGAAATAAAGTATCAAAATGTAGTGTTACAATTCTGTTCGGGGTCCACCGAACGCTACGAGATTTGAGAGAATACCATTAAGTCATCATGTAAGTTTGTACAACAATAAATGGATTTTAAGTTAGACATCTTTTGGTTTTCCTGTTGTGTGGAGAATATGAAGAAGACTGAACATCAGGACCTAACTATGGAAATGTAATTTTCCGATTTGCTTCTCATCTGCAAGTTGCGAATAGAGATCGGAGTGCTGAATAGTGTCAAAGAGGGAGGGAAGGCAGAGATAGTTGATTTGGAGGGAGTGCCATGTAATTGGGTGTAACAAGTGCCTTGTATCTACCTTCAGCCAATTAAAAGCTGACATCAGGAATCAGACTTTGATAGCATATCGTGATGGTTTGTTACCTCGCAACTGATATCTTAATGTCCATTGATATCCCATGTATGTAAATCCCTTAAGATGTTTCTAAAATGTGATGAGATATTCATCGATATGACAGAACAGAACCTGTCCCCATTAAGGGATTGTTCTTGATTCAGTTTGCAAAGGCATTAATAACTTATTTGGTTTGGTGCCTAAATGTGACAAAAAAGGATTCTTTAAAAAAAAAATACGAAACGATTTCTGTCACCTTCACTTGCCAAATGTTTTTCCAGGTGTGAGAAGAGAAATTCATTACCTCTACCAGATGATACATTTAACCCATGGCTCCAAGAATGACAGGTAATTACTCGTTCGGAAATTGCTTCGGATCGTAGAAGCAATTCCAATTCTCTTATGTGCAGGAGCAGGAATTCCGATAGTATGCATGACCTCAGTTATTACAACATTGACAGTCCATGAACTGGAGATGGTCTTGACTCCCAGTAGTTGCATGTCAGTGCTGAGCATTGGATGAAGATGCATCCAAATCTTCAGACATTGCGTTTTCTTTGAAAGAGTCATCGAATCATAGGGATACACAGCGTAGAAACAGACCGTTCTGTCCAAGTTGGCTCTGACGAAAATATATTGTCAGCTATTCTAGTGCCATTTTCCAGCACTTGGCCCATATCCCGCGCAACCCTTTCTATTCACACACCCACCCATATGCCTTTCAAATGCTGAGATTACACCATCCTCCACCATTTTCTCTGGCAGCTCATTTCATATATGTGCCACAATCTACGCACAAAGGCTGCCCCTTACGTACCATTTATATCCTCCACTCCTTATACTACAAGAAAACCCTTTAATTCTGGACTTGCACACCTCAGGGAAAAGACTTGTCTGTTTTCTCCTATCGAAGCCCCTCACGATTTCTTTAGGGTTAATACTGAGCCTCCGAAGTTCCAGAGAAAACAGCCCCAGCCTCTTCAGTCTCGCCCGAGAAGTCAAATCCTCCAACACTGGCAACATGCTTGTACTTTTTTCCTCACTTTTTTAAGTTTCACAACATCATTTCGATAAGAAGGAGACCAGAATTGCACAAAATATTCCAAAAGTGGCTTAAGCAACGACTTGTACAGCCGGAACGTGACATCCGAATTCCTATATTCAGTGCTCTGCCTAATGAAGGAAAGTATTATCAAACACTTCTTGATTATCCGATCCACCTGCAACTCTACTTTCAAGGAACGATGAACCTGCACTCCAAGGTCTCTCTGTTCAGCAACACTCCCCAGGACCATTCCTTTAAATATAAATGTCCAACTTTGGTTTGTATTTCCAAAAAAAAACAGCATCTCACGTTTTTCTAAATTAACCTCCGTCTGCCATTCGTCAGCCCAAAGATGGGCGGCACAGTGACACAGTGGTTAGCACTGTTGCCTCACAGCGCCAGAGACCTGGGTTCAATTCCTACCTCAGGCGACTGTCGGTGTGGAGTTTACACATTCTCATCGTGTCTGCGTGGGTTTCTTCCGGGTGCTCCCGTTTCCTCCCACAATCCAAAAATATGCAGGTTAGGTGAATTGGCCTTGCTAAATTGCCCATAGTATTAGGTGAAGGGGGGGCGGGGGGGGGGCGGGGCGGGGAAATGGGTCTTAGTGTGTTGCGCTTCGGTGGGTTGGTGTGGACTTGTTAGTCCGAAGGACCAATTTCCACACTGTAAACAATCTAATCTAATCTAAAATGTGATCAAGATCCCGTTGTCCTCTGAGGTAACCTTCTTCATTGTCCACTTCGCCTCGAAGCTTGGTGCTCTTTCTTGAAACTGTGCAGAATTGTCATTGGTTTCTCTCTGAGTTCAAATAGGCAATTAATGCTTCCAATACATTGATAAAATCGCCTTGCAACAACAGACAAAAATTGTCAGGTTTTTAAAGGTGAATGAAATTTTCAGCAATTAAATGGAAAATGTAATGATGCAGATGCAGTAAACTTTTACTGGCAAAGTTTGGGAGCATATGTAGACGACAGAGGAACTCAGTGATGAAATAGCATCATTCATAAGGGAGAGGATAGCATGGAAGATGGGTCAGGCGTGAGGTATGGATGAAAGTATAGAACCCAGAGGTCTGGAGTGAACCACAGTGACGGCTTTTAGAAAAGCATGCATAGTTAAGAATAGAATGAAAACGTTAAAATAACTTGCTGATAGAGCACAATTGAGAAAAATTAGTCATATCCACGACACATGACATTCCCAACGTTTGCTGCACATCCGCCACTTCATCAACACAATCTTCAAAATTGACATGGTGACAATATCTCAAGTCCTTTTTTTTCGATGGACTGCAGCATTTAACTCCCACTGTCTCAGTGAGAGGATCAGTATGTTTGTGGCATAACTGAAAATTATCACAACCAATACTCTATCAGTGCAGGGTCAGTTTGTTTAGAAATATATTTTCAATTTTCCCACATAGCTCATGGAGTGCACTTTGTTGTTTCGGTAAAGTATCAAAGGCACGTTTTAGAGCTGGAACACACCAACCATAGAATCAAAAGTTCATAGAGATGTACAGCATCGAAACAGAGCCTTCGGTCTGACTAGTCCATTTCAGTCTGATGTCCTAAATTAATCGAGTCTTATTTGCCAGCAGTTGTGTCATATCTATATGAAAACTTTCGATTTCGAAACCCATCCAATTGTGTTTTAAATGTTGCAGTTGTACCAGTCTCTACCATCTCCTCTGGCAGTTCAATTCCACGCGTGCACTATCTTCTGTCTGGAAAAAGTTGCTGCTTATGTCTCTTTTTAAAACTTTTCGCTCTCACCCTCATTCTCAGCCCTCTAGTTCTGGACTCTCCGACTCCAAGAAAAAGGTCGTTTCGGTTTATCCTATCCATGTCCTACATGACTTTATAAACCTCAATGCGGTCAACCCTCAGTTTCTAACGCTTCAGGGAAAACGGTCCCAGCCTATTCTCCCTCTCCCTACAGCTCTTCAAACCTGTCTGCGTGGGTTTCCTCCGGGTGCTCTGGTTTCCACCCACCGTCCAAAGATGTGCAGGTCAGGTGAATTGTCCATGCTAAATTGCCCGTAGTGTCAGGTAACGGGGTAAATGGAGGGGAATGGGTGGGTTGTGCTTCGGCGGGTCGGTGTGGACTTGTTGGGCCGAAGGGCCTGTTTCCACGCTGTAAGTAATCTAATTATCCTCCTTCGTCTCAGAATGGCTATGAATTGAATTGTACTATGGCATACGATACAAATGAAGTAAGAGTCATGAATTGCAGCCCTTCTTCTTGTTTTAAGTATCACGAACACTTTGGTTACTTCATTCTATTTATTAAGAAATGGAATATGTGGAAATGCTCTTTAATACTATACTCTCTGAGGTTCCATCGAAACTTCGTTAATGCACCTTTTAAGATCAGCATGATCATTGACCCATATATCTCTGTTGTCCATCTAATGAGGATTTGACAATATCCAAAACATTCATACTATGTCATCCTGTCTTATGTAAACTTTTGGCCTTGTTCATTGTAAATATGTTTGTACTTGCCGAATTAAAAATAGACATAGCTAATGACAATTTATGTAGTTATAAGTGGTTAAATAAGTTACTTTTCGATGTTAATAATTGTTGAAGTTGTTTTGTGAAATTATATTTTTCACTATCCCTAACCTGACCCTGTTGTTTAGGAGCGCGCAGTCAAAACTTGTAAACTTGCACAAGTCAAAAGATGAAAGTGGATAACCTAGCCACAACACATCATTGCTCTCAAGGTAAACTTCTGGGATATTATAAGGAGCAAAGCAAAAGAGCAGAAAGGTCAACCTTCCACCAATGGTCTTTATCATACTCCTCTTGATGAACTCCATGACTTACTTTCTAACTCCAACTCTTATAAGGTTGGTTTTTAGTTATGGTTTGCGAATTGTGGAATGCCTGAGGAGTCCTTGCTGGGTCGATTGCTGTTTATTATTTATGTGAATGCTTTGGATGAGAATGTACATGATTAGCATGCTTGCAGACAAAATTAAAATAGGACGTACTGTGTGCAGTGAGAAAGTTTATCTGAAATTGCAGCAGGACCTTGATCAACTGGGGAAGTGGTTTGAGGAATGACACATCGGGGTTGATAGAGATATGTATGAGGGGCTGCATTTCGAAATGCCAAATTGAGGTCAGAGTTTCATTAGTTTCTTCTATTTTGCTTTATTCCTTCTTATGTCCCAGAACTTTACCTTGAGAGCTATGATGTGTTGTGGCTAGGTTATGCACTTCCATCTTTTAATTTGTGCAAGGTTAAGAATTTTGACTGCACACACCAAATCAACAGGATCAGGGTCTTAAAGAGTGATGAGGAACCGCGGGATCTTGGAGTTCATATCCACGGCTTTCCGAAAGTAGAGTCACAGGTAGGCAGGGCAGGGAAGAAGGTTTTTGGCACACTGGCCTTCATCAGTCAGGGCATTGATAATAGAATTTGGGACGTTATGTTGCGGTTTTACAGGACGTCGATGAGACAGCACTTGGAGTATTCTGTTCAGTTTTGGTCACCGAGATCTCGGAAGGATGTTACTAAACTGGAAATAGTGGAAAAGAATTTTAAAAGATTGCTGCCAGGACTCAAAGGTCTGTTTCATTTGGGAGAGCTTGGACAATGTAGGAGATTTTTTTATTTTGTAGCGGAGGAGACTGAGGCAAGGAAATTATAGAAGGGTGTCAGATCATGTGAGGCAGGGTAGAAAGTGAATGCATGCAGTCTTTTTACCAGGATTATGGGATCAAGAACTAGAGTGTATCAGTTTAAGGTGAGAGTGGAAAGAATGAAAGGGATCCTGAGAGTGAACTTTTTTTACACGGACGGTGTTACTGAAATGGATGAGCTGCCAGCAGAAGTATTTGAGGCATGAACATTAACAATTTTTAGAAGGACTTTTGACAAACACATGGATAGGAAACTTCTTAAGAGATAAAGGCCAAGTGCAGAAAATGGGATTAACATGGGGGGACATTTTGGCCGTGTGGACGCGTTTGGGCCAAAGAACGTATCTTCGTCTGTAGGACTCTATGACTCTGCTGGAAAGCAGAAAGAGAGATAAAAAACAGAGAGAGTAGAAGAACGTGTGGACCATGGAATAAAAGTGTTCATCAGTTAATTGTAGATTTTAAGTATTCATACTGAAAGGATGGTTGCCAGATCCATACTTATTTGCAGTTCATGTTCTCAATACGAAAAGGCTTCTGTGTCACCATAAAGGTCTGGACTACATATCGTTTGTTCACATCTGATCTAATGCATGTTAAGGCTGGAAACATGATTGCAAAATGATATAATGGAAGACAGCAAACAGGAATGGCGATCTCAATCTGTATAGTCAACTGGTCTATAACTTTACTGGGCAGGCCCTCAGAATCGGCGATAATACAAAGAAAGAGGAAAAACAGAAATGCAAATCTCAATGTGCAATGAGATCTAGTCACCAAAAGAGGGAATCAGGACCTGCAAAAATGTAAATGATGATGCAGTTAATGCCACTTTGATACCATAGTCACTGTACTGCTTCGTTATTGATGACAACCTGCAAATATAATATTCCAGAAATATTCATGTGACATGAGACCCACTGAAGTATGGGCCTTTGGGCATATACGGAGCTAAGTATAGGAGAAAGAGTGGAAATTGGTTCTTCAATTTTAAAAATAAGTCACCTAAAATGTTTCCCTTAAAATGTTTGACTTTTGGAGCGTCAAAGGCTAAATTGCTGCTGATCAAAATACTGGAACACTGGAATCGCAAGGAGACCAGATCAGTTAACGGAAGCAGACTTGCTTCCCTAAACAACAGTACTGAACCAGATTTCGAGGATATCGTCACTTTGTATAAAGTATTTATTTCTGGATTAATAGTTGCTTTCAGCATTTACTAGTTGCTCTGACACCTGATCTACTGCAGCCTGATGAAGAATTTAACATTCTCCAATTACTTAGCAAAGAAATGAGTGACCAGCTCAACTGCACTTAAGCTTTTTGGAAACTTATGCACTTAGGAAAACATTTATCACTCATATCCTGAATTTAGCGAGTTTGGAACTATTCCCTCAACTAATCCTTATCAGACAAGATTTAGGATTTCCCATTAGCTTGCAGTTGTGTCAGTGCCAAGGTGCTTTCTAATGTGAGGCTTTGGGGGATGTTCAGGCAACAAATGCAGTTTGGAAAATGTAAAGATTCGTTTATCGTAAACGTTGAATGGCGATCCGGTGTGCAGTAACTTCCTGAAGAAGACAGCTGACTGTGTGTCTCGATATTTCATTAAGAGAAAGGGACTAGTTAATTTTCACTCAGTTTTGATTCAAAAGTTGTAAATGTGGAAAGAAGTGCGTAGATCATTGATCTTCCATGAAAAATATTGTGAAGCAACAGCTAGAGCAAGTAATGCTTTCAAGCATGCCCCATGTATGCAGAAACAAATGATAGACGTTCCACTGTCTCAGATGGAGGTGATGGACATGAGGTTTTATTTTTCAGAAAGTCCTGGCCAGAGGTTTAGAACCTGAAAGACTGCATTAACAACTTGCAAGATTGGTGTCAGGTCATGCAATTGACTTGATGGCAAGCTTGCAAAGTTTAAAAGTGGAAAGATGCTTCTCGGACTGGCGCCTTGCGACTCGTGGAGTCGCTTGTGTACCCATTACTGTTCGTTATCTATATCAATCATTTGGGCGAGAACGTCTATAACATAATTAGCAAGTTTTGAGAAGACACTAAATCAGAGGTTTGTGAACTGCCAGGAAGGTTATCAGAAATTGCTGCAGGACCTTGACCAGCTGAGGAAGTGGACTGAGACATTGCAAATGCAGTTTAACATAGGAACCTGTAACTTTTCAGATTTTAGAAACTCAAATCAATGTGGGAGTTTGATGGTGAATGTCATAGTCTCAAAGAGTGCAGTAGAACAGAGCAACCTTAGAGTTCAGGTGTACGGTTCTCTGAAAGTGGAGTTAGCAGGCAAGAAGACTTTTGGTACACTGAACTACATTAGTCAGGGCACTGAGAATACAAGTTGGGAAGCTATGTTGCAGTTGCACAGGACCTTTTTGAGGACGCACTCGGTGCATTGTCTTCAGAATTGGTCACCTTGCTATAGGAAGGATGTCATTAAACTGGAAGGAACTCAGAAGAAAGTTACAAACATGTTGCATATACTCAATGGTCTGGGTTATCTGGAGACGTTTTACAAAATGGGACTTTTTTCGTTAGAGCCGATGAGACTGAGAGTGGATCATATGGAAGACCATAAGATCATGGATGTGGTGAATGCACTCAGTGTTTTATTCGTGGTTGTGGAAACTAGGATTAGAGGTGATTAGTTTAAAGTTTGAGGAGAAAGAATAAAGAGAACCTGAGAGGCAACATATTTGCACAGAGCATGGTGTGCATGTGAAATGAGCTTGCGAGTGGAAGTGTTTGAGGCAGGTTCATTAAAAACATTTAAAAGGCATTTGGACAAATAGACAGCGAGGAAAGGTATCGGAGGACATCTGCCAAATGCAGGTAAATGGGGTTAGCATGGATGGAACCTTTGGATGGCAACATCCAGTTTGGAACAAAAGGCCTGTATCCACGCTCAATGGCTCTCCATTTACGATCTTGTGCTGAAATGAACGTTTAATTCGCATATCAAGCCATGTTCTCACCCATTCAATTTTGGTCAGTAACAGAGCATCCTCAAAAGAATAAGCACGCCATTAATTTATTGTAACGGCAGTATCTCCACTCAAAAATGCTAAAACGTTGAATATGCAAGTTTTGTTTTCATTCCCAAGTTTAAGGTGTTATGTAGGCTTTTGCTGTTTTGTTTTTCTACAGTTGTTAACGCTTCATCATGAGAGTCGAAGAGATAGAATGCTGGGATATGACCACTGTTGGAGTGCAGGGAGTATTGAAGTTTTCTATTCTATTCTGATTTAACATTGGGGAATGGAAACCACATGGGCTGTACAGCACAGTCTGAAAAATCAATTAGATTGAATCTTGCTAAGACAGATAAATGATAATGGCAGGCGGAACTGCTGTGTGGGAAGCAATGAATCACAGTATCACAGAAATATTACAGTGCAGAAAGAGACCATTAGGACCAAAGAATCAATTAACCAGTGCGAATTTCATACGTTTTTAAACAAAACTGCACACCATTACCACCCAATGAAAACAAGTGTATCCAATGCCCTCTTGAATGCTTCAGTTGTACCTGTTTCTCTCACATTGCCAGGAAATGCATTCAATGCGCTATTAAATCGCTCTTTGGATGATGCTTTTCTTTCTCAGTGCAGACCACTGAGTCACCATAGGACCGGATAAGAGCGGATAAGGATCTGATTCATTCATGGTGAGAGCTTATGGTTGAAACGTCGACTCTCCTGCTCGTCGAATGCCACATTAACAGTTGTAATTTTCCAGGAACACATTTTCTGACTCTGATCTTCAACATCTGCAGTCCTTACTTTCTCCGACCCAATAACATGCCCTCTTCAGGTTTAAAAGATTTTTGTGAAGAGAGCTGAGAGAATGACTTCATGATGCGTAGTCCAGTTAGTTCCTTTTTTGGTTTTGTAAAAGTTTCTCTCTGTTTTATGAACAGCTCAATCAGTTTAACTTCTCGAAGACAATTGCACATTTTTTTTTGTCAGGCAGATGACCTTTGCCATTAATAATTCATCACAGGCCAACAAAACAGACAGCTTCATATGCAAACAACTCCTGGGATGCTGTTCGTTTGCAGTTTCTGTTTGGGAGCCACAGTCATATACGCAGTGTTCACAGTGAACGTCACTTGTTTCCAAAACATGAATTCATTCTTCAAAAACCCCGAGTTTCAGGCTGTTCTCTCTTATTCTAGTCCTCACTTTAAACATCTCAATCAAATGATAAGGCGTCGTCTTGGCGTTGGAAATATCTGTGGTTGGCTAATTGCTTCCTTTAACCTTATCATTCGAGAATAAAAAAAAACATAATGAATGTTGACAAAAAGGCTTTACCCTTCTGTTGAAAAACTACTCATTAGATAATATCGTTCATGTCGGGATGGATGGGCACCCTGACTCATGACTGTCCATCTTTCTACCTCACAGAGATATCCGCATTCTGATTTCTGTATGTTTACCAAGATACCTCTTGGAGCTATTAGGACACAAAGGAGACTCTCGGATCATTTCCATGAGCAGAAGTCAGGAATTGTGTGGCACTGGCGGAACGTAAACTGGAAATCAATGAACAGCTTAGTTCTGAGTGTGATGCTGCGTTTCAGCGATGCTCATGACGCTTTCTTACAATGTACCGATGCTCGAGTGTAGGTTGGTGCAGTGGTAGCTTTCTTACAATGTACCGATGCTCGAGTGTAGGTTGGTGCAGTGGTAACTGGTCGAGGTCTACTTTGTGTGTATACGTGATTTTCCAAATTGTCAGGTAATTGCCAGAGTTGTGGCTGCGCTGAAACAGTTGGGTTGGGGTGTGGACAATTCTGGAGAAGAAGTCTTCACTGCTAATGTTGGAGCGTTTTTAGGAGCCACAGCCTTTGATGCATGCAGTGACCACTAGATGTTCTTGTTAAGACATGGAGCGAACAGCTCTGATTGAAGACTGGCATCTGTGATATTGTTGTGCTCTGGAACAGCAGTAGACTAGTACATTTTCGATTTTCCTATGAGACATAGCGACAGCTTTCTGCTCCTCCACTCCGTTAGTCCTGAGGAATTTCACAACGACCATTACATGTGGTACACAAGTAAGTTGGATTTATTCAACACGTGGGAACAAGGCTCGAATATTGAGTCAAAGAGTCATACAACACGGAAGCAGGCACTTCTGTCCAAGTAGCACATGCCAAAGACATGCTTATCCAATTGTCTTTTAAACGCGATAACTGTGTTTTCACATATGCAGTGTGATTGGAAATAAAGTTCTCTTCTCTCTGCTGAAGGACTGTGGAGAACATGCGGAATGCAGATGCTGGAGATCAGAGTCAAAAAGTGTGGTGCTGGAAAAATAGAGCTGCTCAGGCAGGACCCGAGGAATAGAAGAGTCGAGGCTTCCACCATTAGCTCTTCATCAGGAACGATTGTGGGTTGTACTGCAGAACATGTGAACGCCCATCGTTGGTCACAAGGGCACGTATCAGTCAAAGACCAACCCTGACACGATGTACTTGAATGCACTTATCACTGTTTAGTGGAGGATACCTCAATTCTCTGGAAATATATTCTTATAAACTCTGACCCTCGTGTCTGTCGAGCACTCCTCTGCACAATTCCGGAGTTTAACATATCTAAATATTCAGACAGGAAAATTTAGTAACGGACTCTCGTCTTTATTCTTGCAGTGCAGCAGATCAGGTATCATGGCACATGGAAATGTTCACCCGTGTCTCAAACTCCAGCTCGTTATTTCATGATCTCAAGCCCATACTCATCACGAAGTTGCTGCCAGTACACAGATAGATTTCCATAAACCCCTGTTCACATTCAATATTACCATACTGTCAGTTGAAAGGTAAACACACATAATCGATTGGTTCACACTATCCTTCATCATTTCAATTACTGTTCAATTTTCTTTATACCAGTTTCTATATCAAAGCAACAAAACCTCCCTCTGTGTCGTGTTTTCTGTCATTATTTTTTGTGCAGACCCCTTAAATCTTGACATCAATTTATACAATGCTGTGATATCGCTTTAAACTATCTACATGGATTACCCTTTCATTATCTGTGCTGTTATGCCTCCCTCCAGTCTTATGACTTTTGTCGTGAGAAGTGTTGATTTTCTGTCTTAAAGGTAGGAACTTTGTTTCACACTACAAAAACAGAATGCTCTTTATTCAGGAATTTCGATGATTTGATCTGTGGGAGCTCTACACTGAGGCGTGCAGGCACACACACACACACACACACACACACACACACACACACACACACACACACACACACACACACACACACACACACACACACACACACACACACACACGACGGTGATAGAATTGACATGGTTTGTCTCTGGATGATGCTTATGATGTCTCTTCCTAGAAATGGTCATTGCCTGACAAGCGGCAAGAATCTAGCTTACTGCTTGTCTGACCAAGCCTGGATTCTGTACAGTTTTTTGTGAGGAACAGCGACGCTGAAGAGTTAGATCGATAAGTGTGCCGCTGGAAATGCACAGCAGGTCAGGCAGCATACAAAGAGCAGGAGATTTGACATTTTGGGCATATCCCTTCATTAGGAATGTCAAGATCACACCCTTAGAATTAAAAGCTTTCACTGTATTATTTGTTCAAATACAAACTACCACTTTACATTGCATGGATAGTGCCTATTTATTAAACTATTTTCCCTTGAAACTAACAATGTTGGGAATGCTTGGCAGCTCCTGTTGCGAGTAAATGAGCTCAGGTTTAAAGCTTTCATGGTTTGTTATAGTTAACATGATACAAAACGGCAGTAGGGGTCTTTCACACAATCATATTCAATCATTTTCAAATGTTATTTATTAATATTAACTCAAAAGATTGACACCACTGCCAGTTCGTGCAGAGTCCGAAACCCTGAAACTTCACTTTCAGTTAGGAATAGATCACAGTTTTATACGAATCTCGGATTGGAAACCCAATTCCAGAATTTCCCATTGTCCAGTTGTGAAGGAACGAACACTGAAAAAAATGCAGGAAATCAACAGGCCTGACACATCCTAGAGTTCTGCAGAAAGGTCATATTGGATTTGAAATGTTATCCCTGCTTCTGTCTCCTCAGATGCTGTCAGTTAACATTTCCAGTCTGGTAATCTTTTATTAAAGATAAACTTGGTCGTTTTAATCCTGCGAGCTGACACGGCATGAACGCGACTGCAACTGACTGTGTGCAACTGGGAACATTACCAGTTGGAAATTCTAATTCAAACCACTCACCATTCCGAATTGGAAATGTGTTGCAATTTCTTCAATATTGCTGAGTCCATATCCTGGGGTTGTCTCGCTAATGGCATTATATATCTACCGTCAACACATTGACTGCATGATTCAGGATGGTCGTTGATCACCCCTCACCCCACCGCCCCCCCCCCTCCACCGTCTCCGTTATCGACAGGAAATGACCCCCTCAAAAGAGTTCAAGAAGGTAACCTAGACCTTAGCATTTTATGTTAAAGACAGATGTGAAGTGACTATCCCAACTGTGATTCAGCTGGTCATACAAATTCGCTTTAAGTAAATCAATATTTTAGTTAAAACTAGAGTTGAAACACAAACAAAAGACAACAGAATTTAGAATAGCTTGTTGGAAAACAGAACCAATCCAACACAGCAACTTAAGTAAGAAACTTCTCCCATCAAGCAACACCCTATAAACACATCCGTTGTCAAAAGGGAAATTTAAACACAGATTCTTATCAGTTAGAGGGAACAACCTCCAGAGATTTCCGAGCGGTACATCAACTGGAAATCATCTTCTGAAGTTTGGAACCCTGTTACACTCCAACTGCTTCTGTTTGTTACTGTGAAACCGAAGTTCAAGAATGTTGAACGTGGAGAAGTGTTAACTCCCTTGCCTTTGTTAAACTAAGCTTTTCCGAAACATTTGGTCCGTCTGTCTTTACAAAATCTTTCAAAAGAAAACAAGGAGAAAATCATCTTTTCAAAGAGATATCATTGTCACACCTCCACCTTCTCAAGGACCAACGAGGATGGGCACGAAGCACTGGATCCAGATAGCGGTGCCAAATTCCCATGTAGCGAAGTGCTTCCCCCAAGTATTGTAAACACATGAGCACTGTCAAAATCAGTAACAACATTTGAGGTAAACACTGAGTACTGCACTCTCCAACTTCTTCCTTTCCGAAAAAAAAAGATTAGTCACTGCAAGTACAATTTTGTTTGGAAATTAACGCATGCCAATCTGCCAGTACCCCTATCCTGTGAACGATTGAAAAGAAAAGCCAGGAACCTGCTTCCAGTGAAATCCTACTATGAAGAGAAAAGTTCCATTTTCCATGAAGGGTGCAACTTGTAGATAGGTTTTTGAGTGCAAAGAATGAGGAGCAGGCCATAAAGACAATTAATTTTCTCAGTTAAGGTTTACAAACTGATGCTCAACCACTGAATGACTTAACTCATTGCCTTCCCCAGTGTGCAGTGAAGGCTGGCCCATTGCATATTTTTTGCAATAGAAAGGAAATCATGATTTGGGAGAGCAGTCTGCAATTGGAGTTAGGCTGGAATCCAATGAGCCATCGTCTTATCACATGGCAGAACAGGTTCAAAGGGGCAAATAGCCTACTGCTGCTTCTATTTCTTAATGCCTTACTTAGGATTGCACAAATCCAGTCAGTTTTATAGTAAGGTGACAGGCATGGCGGGTGAAGGTATTACGTGTACCTTCATTATGTGTACAAGTCAAAACAGGAAGAATCACTGCCTCGGCGTCTACACATAATTGAAGATCATAAAATTAAATATTCAGCTCGAAATGGTTAAAAAATCCCTTAGAACATACGAAGGAGAAGGTTTCGCTGATTAATTGGTTCAGTGTAAAGAGATGGTGGAGAAAATATTCTTTTTCACTCAGTTTCCAGGATTCTTGCTCAATTTGATATCAATATAACATGGAAACTGCCCCTTCAGCCCAACTGTTACATTCCATCAAGGGTTCCTAAACGGAACTTTCCCGTTTTCCTGCGATTTGTCCATATCTCTATAACCCTTTGCAATCTATGTACCCGTCCAATTTGCGTTTACATGTTAGAACTGTACCTACATCTATCACTTGCTCTGGCAGCTCATATGCATCACCCTCTGTGTGGAACAGTTGCCCCTCAGGTCACTTTTATTTTTTATTCCTCCCATCCTAAACTTCTGCCCTCTTGTTTTGGACTGCTGTACAGTGGGGGGAAAAAGACCTTGACGGTTCACCTTTGAAATGCCACTCATGATTTTATGACATGGAGGTACTGGTGTTGGAATACAGTGGACATGTTCAGAAGTCACAAAACACAAAGTTACAATCCAACGGGATTATTTGAAATCAAAAGCTTTCAAAGTGCTGCCCTTTCATCACATGAAGTGATGTAGTGGCACTGCTCTGGAAGGTCGTGATGACAAATAGATCTGTTTAACTACAACTGGAAGTCATGTGACTTTTGACCATGACTTTATAAACATAAAGAGATGGTGGAGAAAATATTCTTTTTCACTCAGTTTCCAGGATTCTTGCTCAATTTGATATAAATGTGCTGATTTGGCTGAATCAGTAGAGGGCGCAGTTTACAGACAGGCCCAACTCTCGTCTCATTTTCTCCTGTCAGCTGGATGGAATAAAACGAGCAAGTATTATTTTCATTCATTCAAGAGACAGTGAGAGTCAGTAAATATGCAAGCATGTTATTGCCCATCCGGAGCTGACATGGTGTCAATGATATGCAGTAGTCTCTGGTCTTGCAGAGACACCCACAGTGCTATTGAGAAGGTCGGTCAAAGACTGTACCCTTCAGGAATGAGCAATACTGCTGGAGCTGCGATATAACCCCAAGTGAAGACGGTGAGGGGCTTGGAAATACATTGAATTTATGTGTGTTCCCAGGCATCTGCTGCCCCATCCTTCTCGATTATAGAGGCCATTTGTAAACCATATATAGTAACATGTCTAAATGAGAACAAAGGACACAACATATTGCAGTATGGTACGGGGACTGGTAACCTCGGTTGGCTGAGTGTTTATTTTCTGATAGAGAGGACAATAGCTTTGGTTGAATCTCCTTGGGAAATTTGCATTTACTGTCAGGGAGGATGCAATCGAAAATCTGGTGGTCTGAACCGAACAAAAAAGAGGACTGTTAGGAAAGACATTTGACGTAGAGAATTTATACAACTAAGACACGATGTATACTATTTGAGAATAAGGGACGTGAGGTGAGGTTTATGGAAATTCTGACCACAGTGTTCCAAGTCTAATGTTTTGAAGGACCTTACAGCAGAAATGGAGGATTGTAAATGATAGCCTTTTATTTAGGATTGTGGAGGGAGCGTGCAGCAAGCACACAAATGCAAGTAATATCAATTGGAAGCGTGGTCATAGGCAAAGTAAAGAACACTTTTACAGAATATGGCTAAAAACCAACATTTGTTGTTGACTTGGTACCGACCGGGATGTGAATTTCCAATGACATTTGACATTTTGCAAGGGCTAAAACCTCGCAAAATGGGTTGGAATAGACCATCGGCAGTAAACCGTATTATGGCTTCATAACTCTAGCCATAACCCTATTGCTTTATTAGTACAAGATTTATTTTGTCCTGTTAAACACACGGAGGATACCATTCATTTAGAGGCATGCAGTCATAGAGTCATGCAACATGGAAACTGCCCCTTCAGCCCAACTGTTACATTCCATCAAGGGTTCCTAATCGGAACATTCCAAATTTCCTGCGATTTGTCCATATCTCTATAAACCTTTGCAATCTATGTACCCGTCCAATTTGCGTTTACATGTTAGAACTGTACCTGTATCTACCACTTGCTCTGGCAGCTCATATGCATCACCCTCTGTGTGGAGAAGTTGCCCCTCAGGTCACTTTTAAATTTTTTTCCTCCCACCCTAATCTTCTGCTCTCTTGCTTTGAACTCCTGTACAGTGGGGAAAAATAGACCTTGGCAGTTGACCCTTGAAATGCCACTCATGGTTTTATGATATGGAGGTACTGGTGTTGGACTATGTTGGACATCTTCAGAATTCACAAATCACAAAGTTACAGTCCAATGGGATTATTTAAAATTATAAGCTTTCAAAGTGCTGCCCTTTCATCAAATGAAGTGATGTTGAGGTACTGCTCTGAAAGGTTGTGATGTCAAATAGATCTGTTTAACTACAACTGGAAGTCATGTGACTTTTGGCCATGACTTTATAAACATTTATAAGTTCACCCTTCAGCCTTGTACGCTCCAGGGAATAACAGTCTGAACTTAGCGAGTGTCTCCTCTTCACTCAATCCCTCCTGCCTTGGGAACATCCTTATAAATGTTCTTTGTCCCCTACCATTTTAATGACATCTTTCCTGTCGTCTGAACGGAATTGTACACAGTACTCCAAATGTAGTCTCACCAATTATGTTAACATCCATAACATGAAATCCCAAACTCTTGTAATCAATTCTCTGACAGATGAAGGCAAGTGTGACAAACGGCCTTCTTCACCAACCAGTCTACCTGTGACACCACTTTCAATGAACTGTGCATCTGCGCCCTGAGGCATGTCAACATACCTTTGGGTTCTTCCATTAAGTCCTGATCTGGTTTGTCTTAAGAAAATGCAACGCTTTGCATTTAAGTAATTTAAATTCCATCTGCCATTCTTTGCATCATTGGCCCAGTTCACCTCGTATGGAACCTTCTTGACCTTGTATTTAATTTGGAGTTGTTCACACACTCATGAACAATACCTTAGACTTTCTCAACAAATTGTTTGCTTAACTGATGAATAACAGTGAAACAAACACCAGTAGTTGAGCCACACAACTGGTCACGACCTCCTGTCTGAACCACAACCTCTATCTCCATCCTCTGTCTATGAGCCTAAAGCTAAGTTTTCCAATTGGCTAGCTCTTCCTGCATCCCATTTGTTCTCATGGTATTATCCAGTCAGCCATGCGGAACCATGTTAAAGGCTTTGCCAATGTCCATGTGCACAATGTCTGCCATTCTGTCTTAATCTATCGTCTTGGTCACCCGTCCAATGATCTCAGTCAAATTAGCGAGACATGATCTCCCACGTGCAAAGTCATGCTGAGTGTCCCTCAGTAATCCTTGCCGTTCCAAATGCTCGTGGATCTTTTGTCTCAGAATCCCGTCTAATAAATTGTCAACCACTGACGTCAGGCTTACTGTTATATAGTTCTCAGGTTTTTCCTTACAATCTTTCCTAAATAATGACAAAACATTTGAACCCTTCAGACTTTTAGCAGTTCACCCGTGGTGTCCATGTCACAGATATTTCTGCTAGAGGCCGCAATTACATTTCTGGAGTCCCACAATATACTAGGATACATCTGAGCATGGCCCAGGGATTCGTCTACTTTTATGCATTTTAAGGCCTTCAGTACCTCCTTGTCAGTGATGTGGACTCTTCTCAAGAGATGAATATTGATTTCGCTGAGTTGCTCGCGTCCATGTCTTCCTGCAGTCTGACACAAAAAATTCGTTTGGAACCTTGCCTATCTCCTGTCGTTTCACACATATATGTAACCCTTGCTTTCAGGGGTCCTGTTCTCTCCCTAGTTACTTTTTCGCCCTTAATATACATGTAAAATCATTTTGGATTCTCCTTAATCTAAACTGCCAAAACGATCTCCTATCGACTTTATGCTGTACTCGTTTTCCTCTTCAGTCTGCCCCTCTATCCCCTTTACTCTCAAAGGATTCACTGATCTCAGATGTTCATAACTGAACTCTTGCTTTTTCTTGACCAGACCGTTAACATCTCTCCTGAGTCAACGTTCCCTACTCCTGTCAGCTGTGCCCTTCACTCTCACAGGAACATGTTGTCTCTGCACTCTTGTTATGTCACTTGTGAACGCTTCCAATTTGTCAGATGTCCTTTTGCTTGCGAAGAGCGCCACCCAATCAACTGTTGACAGTTTCTATGTAGTAACATCAAAATTGGCCTTACCCTGATTTAGAATTAAACTTGTGCATTAGTTGTATCAGTTTCCATTATTATTTCAGGAGAATAGAATTATAGTCACTGGTCCAAAAGCTCTCATCCATTTGCCTGACTTATTCCCCAAGAAGTGGTCGACCTTTGCCTCTTCTCTGTACATTCATCTACATATTGATTAAGAAAACATTCTCCCTTGGAAAGGAAGCGTTGCTGCACCCATATCAGTGACATGAGAGGATGAATAATAATCCATACGAATCACTCCATTGATACAGTTCTGTTTGAAACAGAATCGTAGAACCATAGAACATATCGATAGTCTAATCTGCCAGTTGTACATGCGTGCTGGCTACCTTGAAAGAGACATCGAATTTGTAGCACTTTAAATCACTTTCATACTGATTATTTTATTTGCAAACTACCCATTCTCTTGCTTTTTCAAGGTCAATGTGTTTTCTGTTGTCCCTTGTTTTACAGCAAGTATTTTACATTCATGCTCAGCTATTGACAGCACTGACAGAGAAAATGCTTTATTCCCACAACAAACCTATAATCATGAATCCATCAATTAAATAGTCTCTGCAACTACAGAAATACGGCAACAGAAAGTGGAGTTGCAGGTCGATAGGATAGTGAAGAAGGTGTTTGATATGCTTGCCTTTATTGGTCACTCCATTGAGTATTGAGTTGAGAGATCATGTTACGGCTGTACAGAACATTGGCTAATCTAGTTCTGGAGGACTATCCACAATTCTGGTCTCCCTGCTGAAGGAAGGATGTCGTCAACCCTGAAAGTTTTCACCAAAGATTAACAAGGATTTTGCCATGAGTGGAAGGTTTGAGCGATCGGGACAGTCTGAATAAACTGGTGCTATTTTCCTTGGTTCATTGGAAACTGAGGGCTGAACTTTTAGAGGTTTATAAAATCATGGGGGGCATGGACAATGTGAACACTCAAGGTATTTCCCTGAGTTAGAGGAGTCCAAAAACGGAGGGCATACTTTTAAGGTCAGAAAGATTTGAAAGGAACAAATGGGGCAACAGTTTCACTCAGACAGGTCGTGCCTATTTGGACTGAGCTCCACAGGAAGTGGTGGAGGCTGGCACAATTGCAACATTTAAAGAGCATCTGGATGGGTATATGGATAGGAACCGTTTAGAGAGATATGGGCATAAAATTGGCACATGGCACTAGATTCATTTAGGTTATCTGGTCAGCATTGACAAGTTGGGCTGAAGGGTCTGTTCCTGTGCTGTACTTTCCACGACTCCAGAACTCTTGCTGTCGGATTGTTCATTGCAGTCATGAATTTTCTACCATTTTCAATATTTACAATTCTTCATAATTGTGATAATTTCAATAAAAGTGACACTATCAAGGGCACGATTTATAATTGCAAAGGCTGTGCACTGGCACAAAACAGATCTCTGACTGATTCAGTGATTTGTGAAGAATGACCATGGCTTCATGATGTACTTTCTCAGTTCCCCTTATAACCAGGCCAACGGTTTAAGCTATAGCATTTAAAAGTCTCCTGTCCCTTCACAGATTTTTTCTGAAACCTCAAAGTTCATATATTTCAAATTCCTTTGCAAATTATTCGCAAAAGAAACAAAAAAAATGTACTTTCCTTCATGTCACAGAGCAATGTTTGTGTGTTTTCTTGTGCTTGGTCTCGATAACCACACATGTTTTCGAATACATCAACCATGATTTTGTGCCGGACCACATTTTGACGTTTGCTTTCCACTGTTCTCCTCCTTCAGCAACCTCCTCGTTTAGAATGTGAAACATGAAGCAGAATTAGACCATTCAGTCTATCGAATCTGTCCCGCTATTCAATGAGACCATGGCAGATCTGATAAACCTGGGATTCAATTTCCTGACTTTTCCTTTTACCAACTGATTCCTTCACTGAATAAAAATCTCTCCGTCACTGCCTTGAATATTTTAAATAACCCAGCATCGACCGCCCTCTATGATAAGAAATTCAACAGATTCACAATCTTTTCATAGAACAAATACCTCACCACATCTACGTTAAATAGGTGAATCCTTACACTGATTGTTTCCCACAAGGGGAAACAGTTTCTCCAAATCTCTTGCTGATTACAATTGGTCTGATAAGATCGCCTTTCATTCTTCTCAACTACTTGGCTCAAACTTTTAATTATGTTTATTACAAAAAACTTCATAATCTGTGAGTAGCCGAATGAAATTTGTCTGGTCTCCATCCAGTGTCAAAATATATTTCGACAGATAACGGGACCAAAATTTGTTCACGGTTTTCCAGCCGTTATTTGATTATTGGCTTCTACAGTTTCAGAAGGCCTCTTTCCACAGCTCATAAGGAAGATGACCAAATATGAGTTAACTTGCAGGTGCCGATACTTTTAAAGTGAGACAGGTTTTATCCCCAATTTGCATAATGTCCTACTTATGGAAAGAATAATTGAGAAGTTAGTCGTTCACCACGCCTTACCTAAAAATAACAACGAATTAATTATTATGTACGCTGTTATCATTTCTGCTGGATTCCAGATAATGTGAGAGCGATTGTTCTTCATACTAATATCGCAATTGATCAAATAGGAAGTCAATGATCCCGATCAAAATTGGAGTCACTGAAAATCAGGTGAAAAATAGATACTTTGCGCCATTCCCAGCAAATGGAAAATGTTTGTAGTTTTGGAGATCAGTAATCTCAGCGCCAGGACATCTCGACTGAAGCTCTTCAGAATAATCTTGGCTGAACTATCTTCATCCGTTTCATTGATGACCTCCCCTATACCATAAGATCAGGAGCAGGGATGTTCACTCATGATTGTACAATGTTCAGCACTCTTCATAACTCTTGAAATACTGAAGCAGTCGATGTTTAAATGTACCACGATCTGGATCCATAGCACGTTTTGGGCTGACAATTGTCAGTGAAAGTTCCTGCCACTCTAATATCAGGCATTGATCATCACCAGTAACATTGCCCGGAGATATTAATTGGCATTAACGTTACAGGATCACACAGCGTCGACAACCTGATTGTCACCGTTGACCAGAACCTGAACTGCTCTCGTCATATAAGTAGAGTCGCATCAAGAACTGGTCCGTGCCCAGAAGTTTGATTCACTGACTATAGGATGGTGTGTTGCCTCCTTGGAAGGGAATGATATTATGATATGGGTGCGGAATTCTTTCTTGGGAAGATGGCACTCTCAGATGTCACTGTCTGTATTGGTGCTAACAACGAAGGCATGAAGAAGACTGAAGCCATGAAGACAGATTTCAGCGAGTTAAAAATGAAATTGAAAGACAGATTCTCAAAGGGAGCAATCTTAGGATTTCCCTCTGCCACGTATCAATGGGTAAAAGAGCAGAAGGTGTGATTGGTTCAAAACGTTTTGAAGAGCAGGTGTAGGAAAAGGCGCTTTGGATTTCTGAGGAATTAGAATGGATTCTGCAGCAGGTTGAGTCAGTGTTATCTGAACCTGCTACATCTTCACTGGTCAGTCTTTTCAGATGCTGGAGATCAGGGTCAAGAAGTGTGGTGCTGGAAAAGCACAGCCAGTCCAGCCGCATCACAAAAGCAAGAGAGTAGATTTTTCGAACATGAGCACTTAATCAGATGAAGAGCTCATGCTCAAAGCGTCGACTCTCCTGTTCCTCGGATTCTGCCTGACCGGCTGCACTTTTACCGCACCACACTTTCTGACTAGTTCAGTTTCTGTTTAATTGTAACTCACAGAGTGTTGGCAGATGGATAATTCACTGACTGAAAAAGCATTGGGTATGAAGTGGCAATAGCTAGATGTTTTGTGGTGTCGTTTTCATTGGATGGATCTTAGAGCATTTGAAATCCACCAAAAGTACCAGCAAATTCGGTGAAAAAAATCATTTGATAATTGATTCCGTGTTGAATGAGGCAGAGATGCAATGTAGACACGAATACTTTTATACAAGTATTTGATGTATATGTATGTACATTTCTCTCTGCGTGTGTGTATATAGAGTCATAGAGTCATAGAGATGTACAGCATGGAAACAGACCCTTCGGTCCAACCCGTCCACGCCGACCAGACATCCCAACCCAATCTAGTCACACCTGCCAGCACCCGGCCCATATCCCTCCAAACCCTTCCTATGCATATACCCATCCAAATGCCTCTTAAATGTTGCAATTGTACCAGCCTCCAACACTTCCTCTGGAAGCTCATTCCATACACGTACCACCCTCTGCGTGAAAAACTTGCCCCTTAGGCCTCTTTTATATAGTTCCCCTCTCACCCTAAACCTATGCCTCCTCATTCTGGACTCCGTGACACCAGGGAAAAGATTTTGTCTATTTATCCTTTCCATGCCCCTCATAATTTTGTAAACCTCTACAAGGTCACCTCTCAGCCTCCTACGCTCCAGGGAAAACAGCCCCAGCCTGTTCAGCCTCTCCCTATAGCTCAGATCCTCCAACCCTGGCAACATCCTTGTAAATCTTTTCTGAACCTTTTCAAGTTTCACAACATCTTTCCGATAGGAAGGACACCAGAATTGCACGCGATATTCCAACAGTGGCCTTACCAATGTCCTGTACAGAAGCAACATGACCTCCCAACTCCCAACACTGACCAATAAAGGAAAGCATACCAAACGACTTCTTCACTATCCTATCTACCTTTAACTCCACTTTCAAGGAGCTATGAACCTGCACTCCATGGTCTCTTTGTTCAGCAACACTCCCTCGGACTTTGCCATTAAGTGTATAAGTCCTGCTAAGATTTGTTTTCCCAAAATGCAGAACGTCGCATTTATCTGAATTAAACTTCCTCTGCCACTTCTCAGCCCATTGGCCCATCTGGTCCAGATCCTTTTGTAATCTGAGGTAACCAACTTCGCAGTGCATTACACCTCCAATTTTGGTGTCATCTGCAAACTTACTAACTGTACTTCTTATGCTCGCATCCAAATCATTTATGTAAATGATAAAAAGTAGAGGGCCCAGCACCGATCCTTGCGTCACTCCACTGGTCACAGGCCTCCAGTCTGAAAAACAACTCTCCACCACCACCCTCTGTCTTCTACCTTTGAGCCAGTTCTGTCTCCAAATGGCTAGTTCTACCTGTATTCCATGAGATCTAACCTTGCTAATCAGTCTCCCACGGAGAACCTTGTCAAACGCCTTACTGAAGTCCATGTATATCACACCTACTGCTCAGCCCTCATCAATCTTCTTTTTTACTTCTTCAAAATACTCAGTCAGGTTGTGAGACATGATTTCCCACACACAAAGCCATGTTGACTATCCCTAATCAGTCCTTCCCTTTCCAAATGCAAGTACTTCCTGTCCCTCACGATTCTCCTCACTTCTGTCTCCTTCAGTTTGGTCGGTACCTTAGATCCATTGACTTATGCTGAAATAGAGACATCGAGGCCTACAAAACAGTAAAAGTCCAGTCCCTCCATCTTGGGCTGAAGTGTGGTTTATCTATCATTTCTCTCTCTCAAAGGCTATAACATATTTTCAGCAATAAGGATTTAAATATTCACACAATGCTCTAGGTGAAGTCTAACAAAGCTGCTTTACAAATGAGGCAACACTTCACTACTCCTGCATTCAAATCCTCTTGTGGTGAAATCTAAAATTCTATCACCTTTCTAATTGCTTACTGCAAGAGGATGTCAGCCTTCAGTGCATAATTGGGACGGGCACCCAAAGCCTTTTGTTCCTCTTCTTTTACAACCTTTCATAGTTTGACAAATATTAAGCACTTCGATTCTTTTCATAAGAGTGGGTAATCTCTCATTTTCCCAGGATATTTTCAATCTGCTATTACCTGCTCATTGTTTTAACATGAATTACCATAAGTTCGCGGGCGATTTTACTTCTTGCCTCCAGGAACCAGAACATATGTTTTGTGTGCGTGATTAATATTCTTTTGACCTTTTCTGAATATTTTAATTTTTACGCCTGTGGAAATTTTGGTTTCATTTTCTTTGAGCCGTCAGAAAAAAAAATCCCCTGACATTGTCAATTTGATACTTAACATTCCAGGAAAAGAAAACTTCCTTCATGTTACATAGAGGTGTTGGTCTGATCAGCCATTTCAGAACATCTGGCGATGTCAGCCGTGATATCGATACTTTGCACGTTTCGTTATTTCCTGTTTGCTGTTTATCTCAGTCCATACATTCCAATTTTACATGGTTGAGCACAATCTTGACCAGAGACATTTATTTTAATCAAGAGTCTGGAACCTGCTTGACGCTGAAAGGGGCTTCGATCCTATTTATTCATACTTCTTTAATTTTTGGATTTTAAAGAAATAATATTCAATAAGCATAGACGACTCAAAAGTTCGATTGCCTGATGCAGATGAGTACTTCCATTAGTGCGGTTGAATTGTCATTCTTTGTTCAATAGTGAGGAACAGTTGTTAATCTGTCAATAATGTTTGTATCTCTAAAGTCAGACAACTATTGAGAACCTGTATTTTATCATAGAAACCTGGTTGTTGCAAAACATCGTCAAGCTTCGTGACTGCAAAATACTGATCAATTTCTGCACGATGAGCTCGGATCAGCCATCTGCGAGGTTTCAATAAATTGTAACATGTATTTGCATAATGCAAGTTATTGTGCTGATTAATATTTCATATTTAAATTCAGTGTTCTGCTGTGCCATTTATTTGCAATACTTTTAGGAATTTGTCAAGATTAATATTCATTGCCATAATTCTACTAAAAATGATGCTTGTACACTTACACAATTACTGAATGATGTTGATTTTGGTTGAACTTCGAAACACATCACTGTTTTTTTTTTGTTTTGAACATCTGTTTTAAAGGAAGATATGGCAGAACTGAGATGCCTATCAAGCAGATTTCTAATGCATTTCTCTTCTCTATCTGCAACAAATAACTGTCAACCAGATTGTATTAGACTTAAAGTGAACTCAGTTGCGAGGGACATAAGACACAGCAACTTTGTGGCGTCAAGAAATATTTGAAAGTACTGGAAACAGCGAAGGGTATTTTTGCTGCCAAAGTCCATGCAGTAGTTACAAATTTAAATGCTCCATACCTTTCCAGTACAAGCGCTTCCAGTACAACTACATTGCTGTCAACTTCCAGCAACACAGAACACTTCCCACATGCATCCTGCCCAGGAATATAGGGCAATAACAAAAACAGAAAATAGCCCACCAGATGACTGCTGTTAGTCATTATAAACAAAAGGTCGGCAATCTCAGTGATACGGGGAATTCAGTGAGTGTAATGGTATCAAGTGGAGATGGCAAGATCCTTTCCTGTTGCAGATGGCTACTGACTGACCATGTGAGTTGCTAACATTTGTTATTTTCTGAGCCTAACCCTGGGCATTTTCCAGGTCTTCCTGCGTTTGGCCACGTATGCCTTTCGTTTCTGAGGAGTTGTGAATTGTATTGAATATTGTGTCTTCTTCAGAAAACATCACACTTCTGATGTGAAGATGATAAATGAGGTAGCTGAAGATGGTTGAATATATGACATTACTTTGATTATTTCCAACAGAGATGTTCGGAAGCTGAAATATCTGACATCCAATATCCAAAGCGACCCTCCTTTGCAATAGCTATGAGTGGAACCAGTAGAGAGTTTTGATTCTGATCGATTTCCGTTTTGCGAGGGTTTCTTCATTCTACACGTGATCAAATGTGGCCTTCGTATGGAGAATTCACTCATTTGCTTCACCTCTGGAATTCGGCTCATGTGTCCATACTTGAACCAAGACTGCACTAACGTCACTATCTAGGCAGCCTTGGCAGACGTCATACTTACTGCAAAGCCATTGGTTCTTTTTAACTCTGCTGAAGAGCAGTACCATCACATTTCCAGTGATCAAAATTTGACTGATTGGGTAATAATTGTTCGGAACGGATAAGGAAATAACGAGGTAATGTTCAACATTGCTGTTTAGATGGCATTATTGCAGCTTTACCAGAACAACTTGGCTCGTGGGACAACAGGTTTTGCAAAATAAACATTGAGTACATTTTGAGGAACGTTGTAAGTTCTCAGTGAATTATCCGGAGCTGCCAAATATTTGATGGTATGATGAAGAATGAATCGAAACTGAAGACAGGCATGTTCGATTTCTGGGGCCTCTGCCAGAACAGAAATTTAAGAAGATTACTATCACCTTCTGAAGGTCAAAAAGGAATGAACAATAAGTTCTAGCCCAACCGCGTTTCCATATGCCATGAATTAATCAATTATGAAATAGCAGCACTCCAATTTTCAATGCACATATTTACTTTGGCAGAAATAGACAGGGTGTGCTTGGGATGACAATAAGCTACAAGTTTCCTTCCAAGCTTAGACTAATATTATGTTCTCTCACAAATTTTAAGAAGCTGAATTGGAACTTTCTGGCAAAAATGTCGGAGCTTCTCCTGATAGTATGAAGTGATTCAAGACGATGTCAGTCCATTATCTTATCAGGAGTAATTTGGAACTGTAGCCAAAACAGGACGGACCGTTCTCACTCTTTTATAAATGACGAGTTGCATTATCAATGAAAATAAAACGCTTATTTCTCGATCGAAAGGAAGTTACGTAGCCCATGTGCAGCTCGTGATTCATTCTTCCCATTAGCTACTGATTTGTGGCAAATTTTCAGTTATTATAAATTGAAAATATTGTTCTGGACGATAAATGATGTAATGCACATTAATTATTGATTTTACGGGAGCGGGAAGATGAAGGCAATAAGAGACAAGAAACGATCTAGTTCCTTCTTTTAGTTCCCTTATGATACAGAAATATTGGGCCATTTGTGGCATCGGGGCGAACCCGACTGTATGTTGCGGTGAACACTGCATTTATTGATTGGCTGAACTGTAGTTATTATTTTTGTTTAGAAAAATTAAACATTTGAAAAAGTGATTATGTATTTCGTAAACTGCAGTTTTTCGGTTTGTTTAATTGCGGTCTTATATAAGATATATCAAGTCGTTTGCATGAAGTAATAAAGTTCGTTAAATTAACAACAGAGCTTACATTTATAGAATTGTTCCCCGTCTCATGCCGGCGACAGAGCTTCACAAACAATGAGTATTCTTGGAGGCAAAACAGTGAAAGGTATATAGTAGATACATTGCTTTAGTCTCGACAACTAATTCTAAATATTATTTCCTGATACATTTGTTTATGCATTCCATGTTTAATATTCTTCCAGCACCACCCAGAATTCATATTGCATTCAAAATTGCTCGCACTCTAGCATTATTAGGAATTCTAAGCGTTACTATACAACCATCAAAACAACCTGGTGTGGATTCTGAGTAGAGACCAACTTATGTGCATTGTGGCGAAAATGTGACACTTCTGCATCAACATGTTTTGTGGACTAATGTAACTTTAGGGTTATGTGTGTGCTTTATAACAGTATGAATAAGTTCTAGTAGGAGATAGAGGAAATTTAGAGAGAGTTGAGAACTCCCAACTGACTGCATTCACAATACTGTAAAAGACTCTGCAAAATGTGTCAAAATTAAACTGTAAAACCTTCAGACGTGTGGTAGTAATAAGTTCATTTAGAATGCTCGATCTGCTCCATCATTCGAGCATTGCTGACATGTCTCTCAAACCCATTCTTCCGCCTTCTCTCCATAACCCTTGATTCCCTTCCTAATCAAGAAACTAAATCTGCATTAAATACACTCAATGATCTAGACTCCACAAACCTCTGTGAATGGAGTTATACGCTTCTGTTGACTAAATTCCTCTCCATCTCAATTTTGAAGGTTCGTCCCTTCACTCTGAGGATATGCCCTCGGGTTGAAGTCTGTTGTGCGAGGGAAATTATCTTCTGCTCATCTGCTGTATACAGGTTTATCAGTATTCGGTAAGATTCAATGACACTCCACCCTTATTCTTCTAAACTGCATTGCGCTCAAAGGCAGAATCTTCAACTGATCTTCATAAGATAAGCCTGGTATCCAGTGGATCATTTTTGTAAAGCCTCTGTGAACTCCCTCCAATGCCACACGTCCTTCGTGAGTCAGGAGTCCAAAACTGCTCACAATATTCCAAATGTGCTCCTAATGGACCCTTATACAGTTGGACTTCCAACTCCTGTCATGCTTCAAGTTTCAGAAGTCCTTCCCCATTTAGGAAATATTTCTCATATTTATTCTTCCAACCAAAATTCGTAACCTTATATTTCCCCACATGATGTTCCATCTACCAGTTCTTTGCTAATCCCCCTGAGATTCGAAGTCCTTCAGCACAATCCGTTTCCTCAGCATTTTTTTGTCCCTCAAACTATCATCGTATAATCTGTGACGTTGACAACAATACCCTCAGTTTCTTCGTTTAGATCATTTATGAATAAAGTGAATAGTTGTGGTCCCAACTCTAACCCTGCAGAAATCCAATTGTCACTGCCTTCCATCCTGAAAATGACCTCTTTATCCCCACATTTTATCTTCTGCCAGTCAGCCAATTCTCCAGTTATATCAGTGAGTGATGCCAAACACTATGGCTCTAATTTTATTTAGCAGGCCCCTGTGCTTGTCAAAATCAAAACATAAAAGTGTTTATTGGGTCTCCTTTGTCTTACTTGATGGTTGCCTCCTCAAATAATTCATTCAGATTTGAGAGGCATGGCTTCCCATTGACGAAGCTGAAACAACACTATTTTACCAATCACACACAAGTGTTCTGCAATCTCACGTGGAATAATGGACACGAAAATCTTACTAACGACCGAGGTTAGGCTAACCAGCCTAAATATCACAGCTTTTGAGTTAACTAAACCGTTGCAAGAGACTGGACATTAATAGATTATCATTTATCCCATTCTTAGATAAGCTTTCTTAGAGAAGCAATATAAAAGGACAAAGCCATTATGGCTTTAATTAGAACAAAGAACATAGAAAAGTTACAGTCCAGGAACAGGTCCTTCAGTTCTCCAATCCTGAGCTGATCCAAATCTATTGTCTAAACCTGTCGGCCAATTCCAAAGCATCTGTATCCCCCTGCTCCCCACCTACTCACGCATCTGTCCAGACACATCTTAAATGAATCTACCATGCCTGCCTCTATCACCTCTGCCGGTAACGTGTTCCAGATACCCACCACCCTCTGTATAAAGTACTTGCCACGTGTATCCCCCTTGAACATTTCACCTCTCACCTTGAAAGCATGACCTCTCGTTATTGAATCCTTCACCCTGGGAGAAAGCTTGCCTTTATCTACCCTGTCTATACCCTTCATCACTTTGTAAACCTTAATCAGGTCCCCTCTCAATCACCTTTTTTCTAATGAAAACAATCCTAACGTTCTCAACCTCTCTTCATAGCGAGAACCAGACCAGGCAACATCCTCGGAAACCTTCCCTGCACCCTTTTTAAAGTATCCTATAACCTGGAACATCTAGTTGCCAATCTTGACCTTCTTTCAACCAAGTCTCTATGACTACAATACGTCATACTCACAGGCGCCAATCCAAGTCCTAACTTTATCTACCTTACACACTATACTCCTTGCATTAATGCTAATACACTTCAGGTCACCAGTTCTTTTGAATTCATCTGCTATCTGCTTCCTCTTCCACTTATTAATGCTATCTTTATGATTCTTGCATCTCTAGCATACACATAACTGTGTAATTGTCTTCTCTTCTGGTTCCCACTACCCCTGCCACATTATTTTAAAACCTCCCCAACAGTAGTAGCAAAAACTCCCCCAAGGACATTGGTTCCAGTGTGTTTCAGATGTAGACCGTCCATTTCGTAATAGTCCCACCATCCCCAGAACCGGTCCCAATGTCCAACAAATCTGAACCCCCTCCCTCCTACACCAACCCTCAAACGACGTGTTCATCCTGCCTATTTTTCATTTCTACGCTGGCTATCAAGTGACACGTGCCTTGTGTAGTTTCAGAATATTCTTCTCAAATATTGGAAACAACGGATCAGACTAAATTCAAGGAAGTTAAATGAAATCTATGTGTTTTTGTGACAGCAGTGCACTGCAACGATATAACAGCTTCTGTTATACAGGGCATTGCTAAGGTAAAAATCAGATTTACATTGGACAGTGTTGGTCACTGTGCTTCTGGAAATGTTAATGAGAAAGAAGAGAAAATATGGGAGAGAGGCGAGGTCTGTACATTCTGGAGTTAAGCAGAGACAGAGGTCACTTAAATGAAACATATGGAGTGCTGAGGAAAATAGGCGGGGTCGATGATGAAAGATTGTTTCCATTTTTGGGGGAATAGAGAAAAAGATCATAGTTTTAACACAAGGACTCCCCCATTTCAGACAGACATGAAAGGGAAATAATTGCTTAAATATTTGTGAATCTTTGGAATGCTCTTCCACAAAGTTAGAGAAATCAGAATGATATTAAATATATATGAGGATAGGTGAATTAATTCTTGATTTCAAGGGGATGAAACATTATTCAGGATGAATGAATATGGAGGTGAGGTTAATTCCAGATCAGCCATCATCTTCTTGAATGCTGTAGCCGGGATAGAAATCCGGGGTGGGGGTGGGGGGCAATCTTGTTGCCTCTTCTGAAGATATAAACGGATAATAATCAGGAAGAAATTAGATATTACTCAGTTTCAGCCAAGCAGCCTCAAGAACTCCGATTCCCTCCACTCCACCTCCACATGGCACACAGCATGCGATGATGCTGAGTGTTTTTACATTAAAAACGGGCAAAGAGAATTCACTGAAAATGCTCAACAACGTTAGCAGTATCTGAGAAGAGCAAAACAAAGTTAAGACTTCACGCCATGTGTTTTAATCAGAGCCCATCTGATGAAATATCATGATATGAAACTCCAACCCTGGTAAAAGTTTTCACAGCATCATAACGCTGTCTGCAAGGATTGTGCCTGCTTCCCCCGGCAAAGATTTTACATTTAAGTGTATATGCACTGCTCCTGTTTCCAGCTTATGCAATCTCTCGAAGTTCTCTTTCTCGATGCAAACATTTTCCGCCTGTTCATAATTCAAACGTATATTATGTGGACCAACAATTGCAGTGCTTTGAACAAAGAAAGCTCATTTTCCATGTAATCATCATATTAATCTTTCCACGTCAGTCAACATTCTGTACAATCGTTGGTGCAAGCTTTGAAATCACAGCACACAAACTCTTTGGTGGAGTCAAAGGCTGATCTGTGATATAGTTTTGGGATTTATCATTTGCACCATTTTGAATTGATTTAATAAGCATGAACTGGAATTTCATTTGACTCTTTGTGCAATTCTACCAAGCACAAACGTCATGCTCAAAAAGAAGCCTTCCTCAACGAAATAAAGCACTTTTAATAATTCAATGCATATCGAATCCTCTTTTGATTAACAAGTGCCAAAAACATTTTACACTTGCTCCTGAGTTATGTCTACTGCTTTTAAACTAAATCACGCCAATCTATCAATATTGCTTTGATCTTCTGAATTGCGAGCCATATTTGCAGTTGAATAGAACATTCAAGTTTCAGCAGCACTATCTCGATGATGAAACCCAAATGGATAATGTCAACGTGACGAGAAGATTCTATCCATTTTTAAACAGGCTGAATTTCGTCTCTTTTTTCATGTTTTTGTGTTCTGAATTCTTGAATTGACTTCACAGACCAGTTTCAAATTTTGAATTCTGCAAAACCTGTACTTACTTTCATTGTTACTAAAAGTCAAAGACTTTCAAATATTGACACACATTTCATACGGAATGTTCAAGGAACGAGAGACGCAAATTAAAGCTGATGTTTCTAATTTTATGGCTCTATCGAGCATTGCATGCATACATAAGACTGCTTGGCCACTCATTTGTCAGAGGTCACTATGTGTGGGTTTCAGTATTAATTATTTAATTATTTGGTCACGAATTCGCTGCCTGAACTTGACAAATCTTCATGGATATGAAATTAAAATATCACCAAGTTAAACACAAGGAAGTAAGCACATGGTGTTAATCTCTCTATTCTCAATTGATGCAGATTTCCATGATGTGATGTTGCTTCGTCTGCACAAAGCTCAGCCCACCACGATTCGTGCGTTAGAATGAAAGTGATTGGTTTCTCGCTCCACACGATGCAAATGAACAGAGCCTCCCGTGGTTTATAAGGTCGGTGCTCCGACACACACTGTTACACAGAACAGGTTTTAATTCCAGTATTGGTTGCGTATGAAGTTCTGTTTGCTGGTGCAGAAACAATGAATATTTTCTTGTTTTCATGCCTTTTAGCCTGGTTACCAAGTAAGTACTTTTTCTCATTGATGTTACGCATATAAGGACCATGTTCATATTATTGCAATTTCCTTGTCTGAAACTCTCCCGATGAGAAATAAATGTCATGCATTAAATATATTTTTCTCCGCACAGATGTCTTTACTGTATGGGTTGAACAAACACCGAGAACGGCAACAAAGGAGACAGGCGAATCACTGACCATCAATTGCGTCCTAAAAGATACCAGCTGTGCATTATATAGCACGGGCTGGTATTTCACAAAAAAGGGCACATCAACAAAGAAGAGCTTATCAACTAGTGGACGATACTTGGAAACAGTGAACAAGGAATCAAAGTCCTTTTCTTTGCGAATTAGTGACCTAAGAGTTGAAGACAGTGGTTCATATCAGTGTGAAGCATATAGTTATCACAGTAATAAACCTGATCTTCCACCAATACAAAAACACTTTCAGATCTTCCGTGAAGCAAATTTGCCTTGTTTTGGCTTGTCAACGCTCAACATGCACTTTGTGGCCACTGCTCATGATACAGAACAGCAGGAGTCAAGTTCTAAAAGCTAGCTAATAAAATTCAGCCGGATAATTCAGAGAAGGGGCACTTGGATATTCAGTGCAGCTGTTGAACTTACAGTAACGTGCGAGCATTTATTTTTGCACTGGGATGTATCACTGTGACAGCTGGGATGACCACAGCAATCGAGAACTCGACATCTGTAATACAGAAACTACCAGCACACATTGTTACCAGAACCGCAAACACTTTGATTTATTGGTTATCAGGATGGCCAGCTATTCTGGAGTTTGGATGGATATCAAATTTGGTTTTCTGAAATAAACGTGAGAAAGTGCACATTGGTAGGAATCCAGATTGCAGTTTGTGCATCGACTTGGTGTTTTTGTATGAATGACAATGGGAAGTTTTTACATTGCTGTGTGTGACTGTGTTACTGTGCTACCACAGTGACTAACCTGTGATTCCCGCAATACAGAAACGTCCTGCCACATGTGAATCCACTGCTCATATAAATTATTACCTGCATGCTTAAGTACCTCATGCTGAAATATTTCTTGCAACTTTTAGGGCCTGGCAACTGCTATCGACTGATTTTCATACTCCTTTAGCTGATTATTATGTGACTGTTAAAATCCTATTCACAAAGCAATATAGGTAATTATCCAGTATTTGAAGAGTGGCTGAGAATTATAAACGTGACTGGGAATACAATATATGAAGGGAGTGATTTGTGTCACACTTGCTGGATCAATCAATCAATATCCTGGAGCATTTGAAGAATCTTCACTTATTTTTGCAACAATGGATTTCTTGTGCTGGTGTGAAACAATGTGTAGCTGGGATTGCACAGTGACACAAGCCAGAGCACAAACCTCTCGGACAGTTATTCCTTTTTCTGCTTCTGATGAACATGATTCCATAATCAACTTTCTGTCATGAATGCTGTTTCATAGAATTAACATCAATTCCAATTCGTTCCATTCTGGAATTGTATACAAGTTTTACGTTGATTATAGATCAGCATGCTAACGTTTCCAATGTCACCCAAACTGGCATTGGAGATAGCGGGTATATGAATGGATTTAACTTGTTCACAAATGAATATTTGTTAATGCTGTGAATATATCTGGAAAATGGGAGAGAGGATTTGTTTTGATATATTGATTATAGGACTTCTGCTTTACTGACACTTTTTGTATGGCGTTGAATGGGAGCTGATGGACTGTGACTACTACTACGGAAGCGGCACCATTCTGACTGTGAAACCTGGTAAGTGTTCCTCTTGCTACTTATCGCTTCGATTTTGCAGTTTAGTTATTTAAAAAAAAGTTTTCTTGTTAAAACAGGCTCAACTGCACAACGTGAGGTTCAGAACATTTTCTAATCGACCTATTTTGCGTGCTGGAATTTATTGTCTTCCATTTCAAACTCATTTGCAGATTTTGTTTGAACAAATATATGCTAATATACAAATATAGACGTAAATGTAGCTGAGGACAAGCCAATAGAGAATCTAAATGTTTAACTTGCTTGGCATAGAGTATATAAGATTTTATTTGCGTTGATCATGGTTTTAGCTGTTTACGCAGGAAACTGCCCAAGTTGCGAAGCTGTACTAAGGCATGTCAGTGTGCCATTGTTAAGCAAAACCTCTAATCTGAACAAGAAATCCAAGTCTAGATTGAGGAAATCTTTCTGCTAACAGTAATGTTTCGGATTGTGTCTAAAATCAATGTTTTGATAGACAATCCTCATTATTTAACATAATTTCGATTACATTAACATTATCACAAATCAGCAAATTGACCGTCCAATTTTGAAACTGGAACAATTGTAACTCACCAAACCTGGGCTTGGTGAAGGTTGATTGGAGCTGAAATTCGTCTGCTCCAATTCCACAAAATGTGAATATTTGTGCACTGATTTTACCAGTGCCCTATATCAGACAACTAGTGGAGAGTAATTTCACTGTAATTTAGCACGAATCCAGATTATCTGAAACGTGCTCTCCCAGATACATGTTCACCTGTGGGTTGAAGTTTGTTGTGTTTAAGATGGTGTCGAAGATTTGAGAACTTTGAACCCACTACAGCTTTAGTGTAAAATGTTTACTTGACATTAAAGTGGAAATCATGTAGCCCATCTGTACGATATTAATTCCTAGAGTGGAATAGTCTTGCCTTGCTGATAATATTAATTGCTGTCCAATTCAATTCTTTTAACCACGTCAAGCTAAATAGTCTTTTGCCTTGCCCTCATGGATCCTCAGGACATCATACCGAACGAAGTAGGATCAATCAGTCGATGTGTGCACGACAGCATTGCTTTTGTGATGCAGTCACCTTGCTGTCGTATTCTTGGACAGGTATTTACGAGTCCAGGTGATAATAGGAGAACCCCAAATCAGTAGTTCATAATTGACAACAACGAACAAAAAGGGTCAGAAATCAGGTTTCACCTGACACAGGGGCAGAGATCAGAAAGTTTGTGATTTAAAAAGAAAACTTGTTTGACGATAACCCGATGTCGTGTGACTTTTGACCTTGTCCACCCAGTTCAGCACAGGCACCTCCGAACAAAAAAAATGCAGCTTTGCCGTGGTATCAATCCCACAACAGGAAGCATTCACTGCACTAAACAACTTCTGCAATTTGGGCATTTTCAGACTCATGTGTGAACATAGAAAATTATTTTCGTGCATCTCGAGGGTGCGTAGAATAGTTTGCCCCGGCAGAAGGTAGTGTTGAGGAAAGTGTTAATCCTTTTAACTGTCCATCCCCTGAGATGTGATGGCCTCAGGTTAAATCACCAACAGTCTTTTCCCTTTCATGAGAGAGCAGACCCTGTGGTCTTGTAAGAATATGTTGTCTCAGCCAATAGCTTCATTTTTTTTTCAGTTAATAGTTTCTTTGGGCATTCCATGGAATGCTGAGATGATGAAAATCGAACTTCAACTTTATTTAACTGAAATAGACGACAGAGATTTTCTGGTTTATTTTGACAGTTGTTTTCACTTATGGTAAACATTGAAAAAAAAAAATTGGATCCTGTCTATGCTAGTTGCTTTGAAATTTAAAAAAAAACCAAGTTTCCCAGCGGTATGAAGTTAATATCTACATTAATCACTATCTTCTAGCAAATTAGTGTCAGTGGTTCCAACTTGTTATTTCATTACGACGTCTGTCAGTATTTACAGAGGTCTGTCATTTTTATAGTTCTGCCAAATATTAATCACTGTAATACACCAGTTTGTCTGTGATGCATTCATTATGGGGTGTAGGTTTGCTCGCTGAGCTGTAGGTTTGATATCCAGACGTTTCATTAACTCCAAGTGAAGGAGGTCGACACTGATGATGTTACCTAGCCAGGTAACGAAACGTCTGGATATCAGACTACAACTCAGTGAGCAAATCTACACCCTAAACCTCAATTCGAGCTACAAACCTTGCGAAGTATCAATTATTTCGTGGAAATTCCTTTCCTTTCAATTAATTCTGGGAATTCTGCTTTTTAAATGAATCTTGCATGTCTAAAGTATATCTGTTTTGTAGATTTTTTTGAGAAAGGGATATGGGCTTCGCCAACTGAGGCAGCTTTCTTTTCGTTTCAACAAAGTCAGGGTACAATGCACTTTACCCTATAAGATATGGTGTAAACTGACTCCGTTCTTCATTATGATTTCGCAATTCTATTGTAGTTATTGGCAAGTTGTACCAAACCCATCGTTCAGTCCGACATGCAGTTTTATAAAAAAAAAGTTACAACCTCTAGCTGCTCGACAGGGTTCATTCATTCTGCCTTTCCTTGACTGTCTTTCATATTACTGGGAAATTGTATCCGAACTTCATCTGATTTACATTTTTTTAATAGACCTAATCATGCCATATCCACGTACATATGCAGCATTCAAGTATCAATTCTGTCAGGAGGGCTACAAAACCATTCCGACAAAGGCAGTTTTCCATTCCAGGGAATTGTCAGGTAACCCTTATCTGAAAAGCCTCTGATGCATTCACATCTCATGTAACTGAGATGACCAATCAGAGGCACCACACAGTCCAGGAGGAATCTTTTATGTGCCTAGTTTATCTGAAAAAAAAGCTTCTGCACATTCCCGTCCAGTTTCCCATTTGACAAATCACATCATTGTTTTAGTTTTCTTAATTATTTGCTGGCCAGATGTGCTAATGTCAAGTGATCCATCCTTTTGGACACCATCATCTTTCTGCAACTCAGAGTTGCACAAAATGTCATCATTTTGATTGTTCTTTTCTGTTCCTTTTGCTAGATATTCATCCCTTTCACCAAATTACTACATTGCAAGTCATTTTCCGTGTTCTTATTCACACATGTCAAGATATTCTTGTAGTTTAATTGGCCCTCTGATGACTTAATGCCTCTTTTTATTTTTGAGAGTTTGTTATGTTTGGCAAACGAAGCATGTCCCACTTAATCCAACACATAAATTACGAACAGTTGCAATTCCTCCAACAGTCCCTCTGGCACACCACTTGCCAACCTTAGGATTACTCCTGCACACCTACTGTCACTTTCAGCTATTCTCCTGCCCATTTCAGTATTGTAAAGTCCTCTGTCTTTCATTACCACTATCAACTTTGATTTGGCATTTAATTGAATATTTACGGGAACTCACCACGCACTGCAAGCGACGATTTCCCTTTTATCCAGTAGATTTCTTAAACATGATTTCCCGTTCATAAAGCCGTGATTTCTTTGAACTTGTCCAGTTGCATCTTATTTTAAACAGCTTCTAACATTGCAAACTGACTTGTGCCATTTCTTGCTCGCTGTCTCAAAATGTTTTGATAAACTTGTTAAATGTGATGCGTTGCTATTCTAAATGATTTTCCCAGCATTGGAGATGATTTGCAACATTCAACACAAAATGTCAGTTCTTTGAATGACATTTTCACTTTGGACGCAGGGATAATGTCACGAGGGGACAGGCAGGTCTCGGCCCGCAGCTGCAACTATTTAGGCAGGACCGTTTCTCTGTTGCATGTCATTTCCCTGCTTTTGCCCTTCATTCGAATTGCCGTTTTATTGCATTTTCTAGAATGCTGCTTGTATTCTCTGTCATGAAAACTGTTGGAAAATAAGTGTTCTATTTATTTCTTCTCTGCTGCGTTTGACAGCATGATTTGTCAAACATTCATTTTTTGCATGACTAACTTTCACTTTGTAAATTATTTTATTTTCGAAAAAGTTACAGGACCTCGTCCTCTCTCTTTCTTTTAACTCACTGGTTAGCTTCCTATCATATTCTGATTATGCAATCTTTCTTTCTTAATTTTCAGACATTTCATTTCCGAACATTTTAATATTCTGTCTAATTTTCTGACTTACCATCTATTTATCCACAATCACACACGTTTTCCTGAATGTAGATATTATCGTAAACCACATAAACCAGTTCTGAAACTTGGAATATTCCTTACTCTTTGGAATGTACCTATTTAAGTGATCTGAAATGTCTCCTTACATGTTTGCCACTTTATCATGTTCGAATTCTCCTCCATCTGATTTTCCAGTTCACTTCAGCCAGCTCTGATTTCGTGTCCACAGAATATGATTTTTATTTAAAAAAAGAACCGTTGTCTATCTCTCACATTGATTGTATTATGCAATGGAGTTATTGTTGCTGATCCATAAGAGCGCCTTTCCAATGAGATAATGAGTTAATCCAATTTCATTCCACCATTGCAGGATGTTCAATATAGGTTGAAAACTTGCGATTCGAATGAATGATTGCAAGATCTATTTTGATGAGCTGTCTTTGCCCATCTAACTTTCGCAGTTATTTTACAGATAATTGCTTGCATAATGATTTTTTGATTTTCTGACAAGCTGTTGCAATGTCTTCCTTTATGTTCTCCCTATTATATTGTTACACATGTTGACCCAAACAATGCTCCCACAAATGACTTCTTGAAATGGCAATTTCTCAGCTTTACTCAAACCCATTCCACGGGCTGCTTTTCTGAAATGGGGTCACCCCTCTCCCTTTCATAAAACAAGAACAGCAAACTCTGAAGAAATTCAGCCTTCCTGGAAGCATTGGTGGAGAGAAAGAGACAGAATATGCCTCCAGTCTGATGTGACTCTCTGAATGAACTGTAGAACTTGTATAGGTTTCCTACCCCACCCCTCCCCGTCATTTCTACATCATCTGCACGAATCCAATCTATATCATCTTGTGGGAAGGATAATGTTGAAGGCCAAGAGTAGTTTCATCATCTATTGGCCTCTGTATATGCTAACTGTCAGCATGGACCTCACTAATGGCAATTCGAACTAATGTAACTCTGTTACTTGCTGAAAACTATCACAAATTGATGCTTTCGCACCGCATGACGGAGAAGACATAAGCATATGCGTGAGAACATCAGTGTGCAGGTGGAATCAGTTATTATGTAGGGTATGTTGTTCCCAAGACTGATATACATCGTCATTGCCATGGATGTTATTTATAACATTTGATATCTAAATTTACAGCAAAATGATGCAGTTTGTTGACAGTGTGCTTGCTGGAGAGCACGGAACAGTGGTCATGTGTAAAAGATTCAAAGAATGTAATCAACTCAATATTTCACTCGCGGGTTGATAGCTGCTGCATTCGTGTATTATTTCATTATAAAATTTCACATGCGATATCTTCTCGTGTTATTGATGACGTGACTGTTGAGTATTGGCAGACATTGGGGATTGATTAGAAGTCAGCAATAGCCCAGTTCATAAAGCAAGAGATTGTTAATCTCGGGCTTTTGTAATAGCAAAACCATGGCTGTCGTTGAATTTGAACAAATGGAAGAGAAAATAAATTCAAAAGTATTGTCTGACTTTGAGATGAATCGTTGATGGAGGAACAAGAAGTGCAATTCAGGATCTGGGCAGCAGAGCTCAGATCAGATTTACTTGAAAGATTTTGAAGATGGGATCCCAGCATTGAGAATTGCAGAATAATCTAGAATACCTTTGAAAAGCTTGGAATTTCTGGTCACAGGTCAGCTGAGGTATTTTCGAGAGAGTAATTGATTTGATGGAACAAGCAGGTATTCCTGCTGATGGCTGTATTAAGTAGTCTGGTGAGTATAACACGGTCACGAGTAAACACCAAATTGTGAACAGTGTAGTCAGCTGCATTGGTGTAGAACATATTTGTTCACGTTAGCGGTGGAAAGGGATAGATATATAGGCCAGGAGTCATATCTGGGTAGAAGCAACTTTGATGCGATTAGGCAAGATTTAGGAAGCATAGGATGGGGAAGGAAACTGCAGAGGACCAGCACAATTGAAATCTGGAGCTTATTCACGGAACAGCTACTGTCTGCCCTTGTTAATTATGTACATGTCAGGCAGGATGGAAGTTGTCGGGCGAGGCAGCCGTGGTTAAGTAACGAATTTGAGTCTCTTGCCAAGACAAAGAAGAGGCTTATGTTGGGATGAGACGTGAAGTCTCAGTTGGAACACTTGCGAGTTACAAGTTAGCCAGGAAAGACTCAAAGAGGGAGCTAAGAAGAACCAGGAGGGTACATGAGAGGTCATTAGCGGATAGAATGAGGGAATACCCTGAGGCTATCATTCGGTATATCAGGACTAAAAGAGTGACGAGAGTAAGATTAAGGCAATGAAAGGTAGGAGTGAGAAGTTGTGAGTGGAGTCAGAGGAAATAGAGGAATGGCTAAATGAATCTTTTCCGTCAATCTTCACACAGGGAAAATACCATGTTGTTGAGGAGAATACAGAGATACAGGCCACTAGCCTAGATGGGATTGCGGTTCACAAAGAGGAGGTGTTTGCAATTCTGGAAAGTTTGAAAATAGATAAGTCCACTGGGCCTGATGGGATTTATCCTCGGATTCCCTAGGAAGCCGGAGAGGGGAGTGAAAAGCCTTTGGCTTTGATCCTGGTGTCTTAATTATCTACAGGAATAGTGCCAGAAGACTGCAAAGTAGCAAATGTCGTTCCCTTGTTCAAGAAGATGAGTACAGTCAACTCTGGTAATTGTAGAGCAATGAGCATTAGTTCGTTTATGGGTGTAGTGTAGGAAAAGATGGTTAGAGATAGAATGTATAATCATCTGGAGTGGATGAAGTTCATTAGGGACAGTAGATACGGTTTTGTGAAGGGTAGGACATGTCTCACAAATCTTACTGAGCGCTTTGAGAAAGTGACAAAACAAGTGGATGAGGGTAAAGCGTTTGACGTGGTGTTTTTGGATTTCAGTAAGGTATTTGATAAGTTTCCCACGGGAGACTATTTCAGAAAATGCAGAAGCATGGGATTGATGGTGATCTAGTGGTTTCCATAAGAAATTGACCAGATGAAAACAGACAGAGGTTGGTGGTTATGAGAAATATTCGTGCTGGAGTTCATTTAATAGTCGTGTATCACGACGATCTGTTTTGGAGGCACTGCTGTTTGTCATTTTTATAAATGACCTGGACGAGGGTGCAGAAGGATGGGTTAGTAAGTTTGCGAATGAAACTAAAGTTGGTAGAGTTGTGGATAATGATTAAGGATGTTGTGGATTGCATTGAGACATAGATAAGCTGCCGAGTTGGGCTGAGAGATGGAAAATGGAATATAATGCTGAAAAGCGTGAGGTGATTCACTTTCGAAGGAGTGACAGGAATGCAGAGCACTGTGTTCATAGCAATATTCTTGGTACGTGTGGATGCACAGAGAGATCTTGGTGTCCATCTCCGCACATCTCTGAAAGTTATCAACCAGGTTGATGGGTTTGTTAAGAAGGCATACAGTGTATTAACTTTTATTAGTGGAGGGATTGAGTTTCGGAGCCAAGAAATTATGCTGCAGCTGTGTAAAACTCTGGTGCGGCCGCACTTGGAGTACTGTGCAGAGTTATGATCACTACATTCTAGGAAGGATGGAAAGAGTTCAGAGGAGATTTATTAGAATGTTGCCTGGTATGGAGGGAAGATCTTACGAGGGAAGGCTGAGGGACTTGAGGCTGTTTTCTTTCCAAAGAAGAAGGTTGAGAGGTGACTTAATTGAGACATATATGATAATCAGAGTGTTAGACAGGGCGAATAGTGAGAGCCTTTTACCTTGGATGGTGACGGCTAGCACAGGGGACATAACTTTACATTGAGGAGTGACAGATAAAGGACAGACTTCAGAGATATTTTCATTATTCAGCGAATAGTAGGGGCATGAAACGGCCTGCGTGCAACAGTAGTAGAATCGCCAAAGTTAAGGGTATTGAAATGGCCATCGGATAGACATATGAATGAAAATGGAATAATGTAGGTTAGATGGGCTTCAGAACAGTTTTACAGATCGGTGCAATATCGAGAGATGAAGGGCCTGCATTGCACTGTAATATTCCATATTCTATGTTGTATAAAAAGAAAATGTGGTCTCGTTCCCTGACAGGAATGCTTAAATTTACGAGATCCAATCAAAAATTAAATGGAAAGAAATCCATTTGTCTGTATTGAGAGCACAGGGAATTGTTTTTGAAAAGAAAAACGTCCAAATTAAGGGAAATATTAAGCGATGTCTTTTATGATCAAGATAAATGTTAGGTTCAAGGAATTTGGCTCCAGAAGGAGGGAAGTTCACAGAAGCAGTGTGTACATTATGCAACACCAAGGCGCGAAACATTTTGAAAGGTAATTTTAGGAAAAAAATGAGGTTGTGGGAATTAAGAATAAGATGTCGGCTTTAAAATAGGCGTGAACTGTTCATTTCTACTCCCTGGTGAAATTCTGACAACTGTGATAGAAATCACAGTTCGACGATGGGGAATTGATCTATGTGTGCTGCCAAACTGTACAACGTGTTGACAAGAACCGGGGAAACAGTCTGAGGATTCGAGCTGGACCATTTAGGAGAAATTTGAGAAGACATTTGTTCACCTAAAGAGTGGTGAGAATGTGAATTTCATTACCACAAGAAGTAGTTGATACTAATATATTGAATGTGCAAAACAAGGGGTGAGACGTAGCACTTGGAGGGAACAGGATAAAATGTTGTGGGGAGAAAGCAGGATTAGGCTCTTGATTTGGACCATTAGTAGGACCATGAAGGATGTCAGAGCTGGCTCGAAGGTCTGACTGGCATGCTCCTGTTCCTATCTTCTATGTTTCCATTTTTTGATATAGTGGGGAATTTACTTGAGTAAAGAAACATTTTGCTCCCTCAAGTACTTGAACAAGGCCTCCAGATTCCTTTTGTCTCTGGTGTGTAAACGCACTTCTGTTGACTTGTCAAAACCACAATGATATCAAAATGAAAAGCTTTCTCAAAGTTATTTCCTGATTATTCATGAGATCAAATTGCCTCGTTTGGAAGTAACGTAAAACAGATTATTGGAAATAAATCATTAATATTTCAAGACGTGGTTTTTGTTTTAACATAGAAAGAAATGCTTTAATAAGTAGATGGGACAAGGTTTAGGGAGCCGTATACAGAACGTCGAGTCTCGGAGGCTGAAAGGACATTGATTAGTTTTTGGACAGTTGAAATGAGGAATTCTTCAGAGGCGAGTGCATCAACACAAATGTCTCACACGATTTCAGCTGGAGGAAATGTTAGAGTTAGAGTTCAGTGAAGCCATTGAGAGGTTGAGGAAAAGGAAGAGAATTCTGAAATCGAGGGATTGCTTGACATGACGAACTTACATCACAAAGCAGAGAGCCGGTCCTACGTACTTGGCCTGAGGTTAAGATATTGGCAGAAGGCGATTAGAAGACCCAAAGTTAGAAAGTGGGAGTTTGGCCAGGGATGCATTTTCTAGATTGTACAAATTTGTCTTCATGTTTGAGCAGTAGATAAGCTCACCGTCAAATCAGACAGTGAAGTTAGATATAAAAATAGGCTGTCTTAACGAGGAAGTTGAGTGGTGACCATTAGGAGGTATATAAAATCATGAGAACAATGTAAAAGGTAAATATCAAAGTACATTCCCGAAGGGATATGAGTCCAAATCTAGAATGGAAAGTTTTAAGGTGAGATGGAAAAGATTTAAAGGAATCTGCGGTTCAGGTTTTTTTTTCTGCACAGAGCGTGGTGTGTATATGAAATGACCTTCCAGAGAAAGTGGTAGAAGTGGTATTGTAACAAAATTTAAATGATTTTTGGAAGGTAAATGAAGAGGAAATGTTTGTAGAATATGGACCAAGTACCAGCAAATGAAGAAGGCACTTGGAATGCTTTCCGTTATTGGTCAGTGCACTGAGTATGAGTTGGTAGGTCATGTGACAGCTGTACACGATATTGCTTCGGCCGCTTTTGAAATATTGTCTGTAGTGCTGGTCTCTACAGCTTTCGGATGAACGTTCTGAAAATTGAAAGACTTCAGAAACGATTTACAAGGAGGTTTCTCGGGTTGAAGGATTTGAGCTATAGGAGAGCTGAATTGGCTGGGAGTATTTCCCTTGGTGCGTAAGAAGTTAATTTGTGACCATATCGAAGTTTATAACATTATGGATGGTAATGAGAACTTAAATAGACAATGTATTTTCCCCTGTGTGAGGGAGTCCAAAGATGGAGGGTGAAGGATTAAGGTGAGAGCGGAAGATATGAAAGACTTCTAAACGATAGGTGCATGTATGGATTGAGCTACCAGTTGGAGGTTTACCAAATTCCATGATTCAAATCGCATTTGAATGGGTAAATGAATAATAAGGGTTTAGAAGGATATAGGCCATGTGCTGGCAAATGGGACAAGACTAATTTCAGATATCTGGTCGGCATGGAAGAATTTGACCAAAGCGTTTGACTCTTTGTTATCAATGATTCTATGACCCAAATGTCACATGTTCAATTCAGAAAAACTGTTCAGCGTGGACGAATTTGACTGAAAAGTTTCTTTCTGCTCCTTGGACTCTATCAGTCGAACAAGTGTGGAGCTCACCTCAAGGTTAAATATGATGCCAACGTTACGAGGAACATCATATAGCAACATGATGTTCTGATACAATAATATTATTTTTTGGGTATGATTTGAGAGTAATCGATTGTACATGACATCACCGAAACAATGTAGCCATCTATACACAAGACAGTAAGTCTTAATTTGTAATTTTAGGCATACAGCCTTCTCCACCAGTCATCAGTCTACACTACTCTGCAACTGAAGAACAGAGGGCAAACGGATTTCTTCAGCTGATTTGTCTCATCACCGGGTACTATCCTGAAAGAATTGCATTGACCTGGCAGAAGAACGGAAATACCATAAGTTCTGGCGTTACAACTACGTCTCCAACGAAAACAGCGACCAATGATTTTAGCTCTACAAGTTTGCTGAAAGTGCCACTGCAGGAATGGAACAGCGGCTTTGTGTACAGTTGTCAAGTTTCTCATTCTGCTTCCAATAGTAACCAGAGAAAAGAAATTAGTTCAACATCGGGTAAGAAAACTAAACAAACTCACAAGCTCACATTCATTACCATAATCAGTTTTGTCATAAACATTAGACAAGATGGAAAATTATTTTGTTGGTTTATTACTGCGGATGAAGCATTCTTGAATTAATTGCAGTGAGTAATATCAATGGGAATTTGTAGTCAAGAGAAATGTTACAGCAAAAATGAGTCGAAATGAACCAAGTACCTAAACCCGCTCTTTCAAAAAGGTAGTTGAGAATAACATCAGAAATTATTTCCCTTTGCTCTGTATAGGTCTGACCAAAATAACCAAAGTTCTTGGAAAAAGACAGAGGAAAAAGACAGATATAGAGCCATTATGAAGAAAGCAAGTGAATGAGAGAGATTAGTGAGCAAACCTCTTAACTGACAAGTTTAGGCAGAGTTTCTGGATATGCTCGCTATTCAAAATTCTTTATACAACGTGGTAGTCCCCCGCTTTTTCTTATTTTCCGAGTCAATTCAGAGTAGCAAAATAAAGCCTTGACACTGCACACACTTCATCACAAAGGAATCATTTTCAACAATGCGTATTTCTAAAGCTGTAGCTAGTGAGGATTTAGTATTGTCTGTTGCCGATTGTTGCCATGCAATTGTAGAAAGGATGTATTGGGGGTGTGGGGGGGGGGGGGGGGGGGGAGAACGTTCAGAGTAGCTTAGGGGAGAGATAAGTTGTCTGGTGGAACAGAGATAGAAATTTGTTATTGGAAGGGGTGCGACATAAACAACAGGCATGCGCCAATATGTTTATTTGGAACATTTATTATATAGATCATTTTTTATGCAGGACTTTAAAATACCCATTGGTGATAATGATCTCAATGACCTTCTGTGCTTAAAATGCATCGACCATCACGATGTGGTAAATTTTCTCTGTCTCTACCTGTCTTTCTTGCTCTACAACTCTCTTTTATTCCTGTCAGTTTTTTCCTCACACACAAACAAACCCAGGACACACGAGAGAGAGAGGAAGAGGGAGAGAGACGGTTGCATTTTTCATCCCTTCCTTGTTCACTGATTTTGACATTCTTGTTGCAGTCCTGATTACATTATTGGATCAGGGACCAGAATCTGAATCTCTGATTTCTCTCTGACAGAGATAGCTGTATTATTGAGGGATCCATTGGTTGAAGAAATCTGGATCAATAAAAGTGCCATTCTGGTTTGTGAAGTGCTTTCTACAGTTTCCAGTGGGGTAGTTATCTCTTGGATGGTGGATGGAAAGGTGCGGAATGAAGGCGTTCAAATTGAAGCAGCGAACAGAAACCAATATGTGACAATCAGCCGCTTGACGAGCACCGTGGACGAGTGGCAGAGTGGGGTGGAATACACATGTTCTGCAAAACAGGATCAATCATCACCCGCAGTATCAAAACGAACAAGAATGGCAAGAGGTTGGTGACAAGAACTATGTATTTGTACAGGTCATTTTATGAGCGAGGAAATACTAAAAATGTATGTATTTCTATTACAGTTAAATCAATGAAGCCATATATCCGCCTCCTGCCTCCATCACCAGAAGAAATTCAGAACAGCAGCTCTGCTACTCTCACATGTTTGCTGAGAGGATTCTATCCTGACAAAATAAGCGTTTTCTGGGAGAAAGATGGAGCTTCTGTCAACGAGAACATCACCAATTTCCCCACTGCTCTGGAACAGGACCTGACCTACAGCGCACGTAGCCTCCTCATTTTACCTGCAGCGGAATGGAAGAGTGGCGCAAAATACACCTGTACTGCCTCGCATCCACCTTCACAGTCCACTGTGAAAAGGGTCATCAGAAGCCCGAAAGGTAAGGACAGTGTTCTAGCAACCATGTTCAACATGAACACTTTGTGTTAAATATCAACAGAACATGAAATCTTAACCAAACATTCTAAGGTTCCAGCAATTTTAAAATGCACAAGATCTCTGGGAATGAGACACCTTTAGAAAACTGCACATGGCTATGAGGTAAACAGCAGAAGCAATAACGTCCACAAGCGCATGGTCTCAAGGAGTGTGAAGACTGCTGATATTAAAAAAAGGAAGGAACCTCTTGTGGCGCATTGCCCTCTTGTGGCATCCTGGACCAAGATGCTTGTGTTTACTTTCCACCTCCTCCAGAGTTGTGTGTTGAGGTATCTGAACAGGTTGACGAGAAAAATAGGTTAACTAAAAACTTATGTTAAGAGAAAGGGCTGAAACACAAGGTTAATGCTTGAAGGCGTGTTGTCTTTCGAGAACAATGAAATTTGTTGAGAGGATGATTGTGTCGAAATGATTTTGTGTTTTGCTTGCTTCTGTCACTGCTTCATGCTCCTCCTTTGATACCAGCTCGAGCGGTTGCTGACAGTCAACTGAAAGGTACTTAGAAATGCAAACATTTCTCGACGAGTAGAATTCATGCACATGAATTAATGTGTGCATTGGAAGGATTATATTATTCAGCCCTTTGACCATGGAGATCACATGGAGGACAGTGACAATGGATGTTGTAGATTACCGATGGACAGAGGTAAGATGCAGCCCTGGATTGAGGGTGCCAAGTGGAATTTAATGCGGAAAGCTGTGAGGTGGTTCACTCTGGAAATAGTTAAATGTGTCAAGAGTACAAGGGGTACATGGTGAGATGTTTGGTGCAGAGAAACCTTCTCTCAAGAAGAAAATTGGTAAGTCGGGATAGTACTGCAATAACAACAAAATAGAATTGATTTCGGAAGTCTGAATTGAAAAATAATATTTCGAAGAGGAAGGGCAGGAATGGCAGAATCTATGTAGAGAAAAATAGGTGCAGATGAGCAGAGGGATCTCAATGTCCATGTGCAGAGATCCTTGGAAGTTGCCACCCATGTTGATAGAGTTATTAAGAAGAATTAAGCTATTTTAGTTTTGATTGGTAGAGGGAATGAGTTTCGGAACCATGAGTTCATATTACCTCTGTGAAAAACTCTGGTGCGGCCACAGTTGAAGTATTGCGTAGAGTTCTCGTCACCACACTATAGGAAGGATTTGGAAGTTTTGTAAAGGGTTCAAAGGAGATTTACTGGGATGCTGCCTGATGCAGAGGCAAGTTCTTATCAGAAATGCTAATGGACGTGAGAATGTTTTCGTCAGAGTGAAGAAGTTTGGGATGTGACTTCATTGAGATATATAAGATAATCAGAGGCTAAGATAGGGTGGACAATGAGAGCCTTTATCTTCGATTGGCAATGGATAGCACGCAGGGACATAGCTTTAACTTAAGTGTGATAGACACGGACAGAGGTCTGAGGTAGTTCCTTTACTCACAGAGTAGTAGGAGCATGGAACGCACTGCCTGCTACAGTAATTGACTCGCAAACTTGAAGGGCATTGACATGGTCATTGGATATGGATATGGACGAGAATGGCATAGGGTACGTTAGATTGGCTTCAGAGTAGTTTTACAGGTCGGGGAAAGATCGAGGGCCGAAAGGCTTGCACTGAGTTGTAATGTTCCATGTTTCATATTCTAGATGATTAATTTCATTTTGATCAGTATTTTTTTCACAATTCCATTCCCGCCTCTATCACTTAATTGCATGAGCTGAAAGGTTTTGAAAAAGCAAGACTATTTGGATGGAACTGATCATGGAACGTAAAATATGAAGCACCTATTGAGGAAGAAATGGTAATGGAGCGCAACTGAACTCAGGTCGCGAATCGACAAATTCATGTTAACAGTCTGCTGGGTTGAACAGAGTCGCAGCGGAATAGATGAACTCAGGACAGCCAGAGGAAAAGCAAGTATTCATACAAAAGAGTTTGGAATGCGAGACAGTAATATTAATCAACAAGAGAGTAGTTTTTTCAATATTCTCCCTCCCAGACAACCTGACAGAGGCAGTGACATAACAGAGGAACTGCATAAGCTTTGCAATATGCGCACAAAATAAAATTATGCCGTTTGAAGTACAGAATAGACATGAAGCATCATTCCTCACAAGTTTTATTAAAACTTTCAGAGATAACCCGTTCTGTGAATTTTGTAATTGTACGAAAATTTAAGGTAACAATACAAGCAGAACATTCAAGAACATTCTTTTCATTTGTACTTTACGTCATGCACAAAGAAAGTAACTGTTATTGTACTAAGAGCAACCATTTTTTCCTTTAGCAATCTAGAAGCATGCTTTCCCCTACATTATGCATTCCTTTAAAATTATCACGATTCTGAACAACTGTTAGTTTTGGCTATTCCCAACACCAGAGTTGAGAACTGAAAGACATGTGCTCGCAATATTTTAGATTTCCTCACTTAACACTCTTCAAAGATGAGTAATATGAAAAACATCTCTTGAATGTGTCCTTGAGTGGAACTGAATCATGCAGCAAGTATCTTTTATTTTCAAATAAAAGCCTGCCTAGGAAATAGGGAGCAAAGTCAGTTGAAAGGATGCAATCAATAAAATGCAGTTTGATACCAGTTCAATTTCTCCATGAGTTTTTCTGACACAGAGCAAATAACGTAAGCTCATGTACAGGGGACACATATGATATGTGTTTGCTCGTCTGGGATTGGATTCCGATAAATGCAGTTCATGTGGCAGCAACTGTCTTCTGACATTGGTAACTGCAATAGGTGAAAATGTGCAGCACTCGAATGGAGACATTAGACCTCAGTATACCCAAGGCAGAGCAGTTTCCAAATTGTTCAAGATTATATCAGAAATATTACTGAAGGCTTACCATAATATTCAGAGTGAATGCAACCAGTACGAAAAGGAAGACACAGCATCTGATTAACTAAGCCTAAACGATCTCAGAAAACAGATAACATATCGCAGTAAGTAAAACTATTTCCAACTCTAGTAGTGTTTTGGAATTGATTTCGATATCGCAGCCTGAAAACATGCATTCTTTTCTGTTTCCAGGTGATTGCCGTCAGACAGATATTGCTGTCCATCTACTGAAACCTCCGTTCGAAGAGATTTGGACACAAAAGACAGCGACCATTGTGTGTGAAATCATTTACAGCAACTTAGAAAACATCAACGTTTTCTGGCAGGTGAATGGGGCTGAAAGAACAAAAGGAGTCAAGACAGAAAATCCTGTTTGGAACGGAAGTAAATTCACCATTTTGAGCAAACTTAAAGTCATTGCGTCAGAGTGGGACAGCGGTGCCGAATATGTTTGCTTGGTAGAAGACAGTGAATTACCAACACCAGAGAAAGCTTCTCTCAAGAAGAAAATTGGTAAGTCGGGATAGTACTGCAATAACAACAAAATAGAATTGATTTCGGAAGTCTGAAATGAAAAAAAATATTTCGAAGAAACAGAGCAGGAATGGCAGAATCTATGTAGAGAAAAATAGGGTTAACCTTTCCAGTCCAGTATGTATCTTCCTAAAAATAGTAATTTACGATATTTTGATATAAGCCTGACTCATAAACTAGTTCAATGGAAAAAGAAATCCTGTCAAACCATTAATGCATTACAGTAAATGGCCCCAAATCAGCAGCAGCAAGTGGCTCATTGGTTTTCACTGCTGCCTCAGGGCACAGGTTCAATTCCAACTCTGTGGAGAGGGTTCCCAAGTTGACGTGGGCTTCCATTGCGAGCTCCAGTTCTCGTCGACTATGTGCAAGTTAGATGGAATGGCAATGGGGTACGTGCTTTTGTCGGGAGTGGGTCTTGGAGGGATGCTCTTTGGCTTGTGGGTATGGACTTGTTGGGCCAAATGGCTTGTTAAAACGCTATGAGGAAATCATGGAAAGTCAATAGCCGTGGCTTCTTCTTTAATGAAAATGAGCGTGAAGAACTGTAAGTGGATGAATCATTTGCACCCCACGAATGGCAATCTTTACAAAATGTATGATTGGATCCAAGATTTAAACCAGCAAAGTAGGGGACATGAAATGCTGTAGCATTCAGAAATATTTGCAGTCTGACAGATACTAAATATTTTATAAACTATATGCATTACTAGCAATGAAATTCTAACACAGATGTAAGATGGTCTCAGCTAAACAAACATCACTCTCTTTGCAGACGACCAAATGCGTCCGCCTCAGGTTTATCTCCTGCAGCCATCGACAGACGAGATTGACGCTGAGAATTCAGCGACCCTTATGTGTCTCGTCACCAGCTTTTACCCAGCTGAGATCTACATTGGCTGGATGGCTAATGACACCCTTTTGGATAGCGGGTACCGAACCCAATTGGATAGCCAGGCGGGGAATGGTTCCAACTTCGTGACCAGCAGGTTGAGAGTCACAGCGGCGGAATGGAACAATGACATCACTTACTCCTGCTTAGTGGGGCACCCATCCCTCAGCCGGGAGTTAATCAGGAGTACAAATAAATCTCATGGTAAACCGACAGCTGTCAATGTTTCAGTCGTACTAAGCGATATTGTTAAAACCTGCACATAACTTGCAGTGATTGACTAACTGTTTTCCATAGATAGGTTCATGTTACTATGGTAATAACTGTTAGAGTAACTGTTTAAGCATTTTCAATTCATTGCACGCATCAGTCACATTTAAGATCAGTGATCACTTTTGTAAAAAAGAAAGCAGCCACTGTTCCAAATTACATCTGTTGGTAAAAGATAATTAAGCTTAGACTCTGAAATGTAAAGAAAGCATTGTCTTTTAATTCTGATCGTTCTGAAGATCGCTTGAAACGTTCCACCCCGCTACTGCAGGAAAAATACACCGTGTTTAAGTCTGTATGTGGCTCCGATGGTTGTAATAAATGCAGAATGGAAATACTTTGACTTACTTATTCTTGGTTTGCATGTATTGTACTTCCAGAAAGATGATTTTGACATTGATTGAAATGTGTGTGATACCCACTTGTGAGAAGTCAGCACTACAGCTTGTTTACACGTGCAGACCTTTAGAGCCACTCGGCTTCACTCTGAGTAAGCCACACTGATCCTCACCATTTTTGGCTGCACTCCTCCATCATGCAGAGCCAATGGGCAATTGCGTGGTTAAATAAAATGATTGAAGATATTGTGGTGTCAACTTGTTCAGTGTTGCGAATCAGTTCTCCAAATTGGTCTGACCTTCATGTAGCCAGTCTTGGAAAGCACTCTACGTCCAGTCGTGACGTCCAGTCATAGTCTGTCGTATTTGTGTTGCATTTTCACAAGGATCCCTGCTTGAGCCCTTACCCACAGCAGGCTACACGCATTCCATCACAGAGATCATGCTAGCAAGCTCAGACTCCATTTCGACACTGATATCACATAATTCTCTCTCACAACCGTCTATTTTTCCTCTGTCTGTCTATGTCTAATACATTCGCAGACATGACATAAAATCAAACAATGCTTAATCCACAATCATTGCCCTTTTGTCTGTCGACAACTCAGGTTCGTCACTCATTGGCATCATTCAGCTTTTGTCCATTTCCTGTGGTGACAGTTGTTTTCTTTTCTGACTTGAAATTCGACATAAATGGAATATTTAAGTCCATCAATCAACCCAAACGAAGACTGCCATTTTCTGGTTTGTGTGCTTTCACCAAAATCATATGATTCAAACTGACTGTTTCACCCATTCGTTGTCTTCTATATATCTTTCACTCTCTATAGTCTTAAATTTACACCAAACTGAATTACCAGGTATATGAATTCGTTGAATTTCCCATTTACCCAACACTACTGAACTTTTCAACCATGTCTATTAATACTTCCCGTGCAAAACGCTTCCTCACTTATCAAAATAATATTCAGTGAGTCAAATTCGTGTTTGGATACCCTTGCATTCATTTAACCTGTCTTTGCATGTATTCCATAGAACATAGAACATAGAACAATACAGTGCAGAACAGGCCTTTCGGTCCTAAATGTTGCACCAACATGTGGACTTTTCTCAGCTCGTCCCCATACACTATCCCCAAATCATCCATGAGCTTATCTAAGGATTGTTTAAATCTCCCTATTGTGGATGAGTTGACTACCTTAGCATGTAGGGAATTCCACGCCCTTACCACTCTCGTGTAAATAACTTGCCTCTGACATCAATCTTAAATCTATCACCCATTAATTTGAAGTTATAATACAGTTATAATTCTGATACAGTATGAAGAATTTCACTCTTACAGCATCATTCCTGCGTCAGTGTAAGAATCGTTGCTTCGAACGTCACCCGTGAAGAAACTCCACACTAACCCTAAATATTAGCAGGCGAAATCAGAGTCCACCTGGAAACATCCATTTGAAGTATTATATGTGGATGCAAATCCATTATCAATCAGCTGATTCTATCTTTGGTGTAATAGAGTTATGTCATTTCCAACCTGTGCACCAAACAGACCATTTTCCATGTATCAGTAGGTCTCCCAGCATCTGTGGAGAGAAAGCATTATTATTTTGTTCACGTGACCTTCATTAAAACCAACGAGGAAGGGTCACTCGAAACGAAACGTTATCTCTGAGTTATCTCCACCGATGCTGACAGTTGGATTGGTATATAAATAGGAATGATTTATAAGGATATGGGTCAAGTGCTGGCAGGCCGGTCTAGATTGGGTTGGGATATCTGGTTGGCATGGACGGGTTGAACCGGAGGGTCGGTTTCCATGCTGTACATCTCTATGACTCTATGACTGTATGTCCTGAGTCTTTTGAGCAATTTTTACTTTAGTTTATGATTTGCAAGATCAACAGATTTTTGTTAACTTTTTTATTTAACGTGTCATGGCTGAAATAGTGCACACAATAAGCTGAAACCAACGCAGCAATCTGGAGAGTTGGTTGGCAGGCTTGTGTCTAGATTCAACTGCATCTATGATGCCTCTTCTCCCCCCAAAAAACTAAATTTTGACATGGGAGGAAAAACTGTTGAGCAAAGCATTTGAAACATTCCGAATCTGCAAGGCACAAATTTCACATTGGCTATTCTGATTCGAAGTTTTTCGTGAGGTTATGTGTTCTGAATAGTTTATGAGGGAAGAATGCAAAGGATTGTGGTTCTGAAATGTATACATGACCACGAAAGCCTACGCCATTGGTCAGGTGTAAGATAGCACGCTCAGGTCACCTGCTTTGGTAGACATACATGTCTGAACAGCTGGTCATGAATGTGATGAAATGTATTGACATTCAGCAGATTTCGCAGTTTCAGGACATGAAATACTTATTCTCAGTCGATTGTATCTCCGCATGTGATACTCTGCTTTGCTTTTCGATGTGACAAAACTCCATGTTGAAAGGCATATCTGTGCGTGGATAGATCTGTTCAACGTGATGTGACAACTGTTCGTGCTGGATTGGTGATTGGAGAGTTCATTTTCAATTGTCTGTTCTGTGTATCCGTACATGAGGCTGTCTCTGAGTGGGAAAATTTCGAAACAAGTTTTGCTTTTGATGAGTTTCCCCGTGGTAGGCAATTACACAAAATATTGAGGCATGGGATTGAGTGTGCTTTCACGGTTTGGATCAAGAATTGGCGAGCTGAAAGAAGAAGGTGGTGCTTGATGGGAAATATTTTTCGTGGAGTTCAGTTACTAGTGGTGTACTGCAAGGATATGTTTGGGGTCCACTACTGTTTGTCATTCTTATAAATAACCTAGGTGCAGCATAGAAGGATGGCTCAGGAAATTTGTGGCTGACACTAAGGTCGGTAGATTTGTGGATTGTGCCAAAGGATCTTGTGGATTACAGAGAGACAGAGATAAACTGTAGAGCTATGCTCAGATGCGACAAATGGAGTTTAATGCGGAAAGGTGTGATGTAATTGACTTTGGAAAGAATAGCAGGAATAAAGAGCACTGGGCTAATAGTAAGATTCTTGGTTGTGGAGAGGAACAGAGAGATCTCAGTGTCCATGTACACAGATGCTTGAAAGTTGCCTCCCATGTTGATAGGGTTGTTAATAAGACATACAGTGTGTTAGCTTTATTTGTTAGAGGGATTGAGTTTCGGAGTCATACGGTCATGCTGCAGCTTTGCAAAACTCTGGTGTGGCCGCACTTGGAGTATTTTGTACAGTTCTAGTCACCGCATTATAGGAAGGATGAGGAAGATTTGGGAAGGGTTCAGACGATATTTACTCTGACTTTGCCCGGTATGAAAATAAGACCTTATGAGCAAAGTCTGACCGACTTGAGGGTGTTTTCAAGAGAGAGAAGAAGGTTGGAGGTGACTTAATTGATACATACAAGATAATCAGATAGTTAGATAAGGTGGACAGTGAGATCATTTTACCTCGGATAGCAATGGCTCACTCGAGAGGACATAGCTTTAAATTGCAGAATGATAGTTTCTGGACACTTGTCTGAGGTAGTTGCTTTACTCAAAAAATAATAGGGGATTGAACGCACTGCCTGCAAGAATAGCAGACTCGCCAACTTAATGACACTTAAATGGTCATTGGCTCGGCATATGGACGAGAATTGAATAATGTTGTTTAAATATACTTCCGATTGATTTCACAGGTCGGTGCTACATCGATGGCCTTGTACTGCACTATAATCTTCTATGTTCTGTGTTCTTTGTGGGATCTGGTTCTGCAGTGGCTGCTTTGTTGTATATTAGAAATACCGTGCTGTATACTGTCCAGCTATTCCGTGCTGGTGGGGGTGTAGGTAACCACAGTAGATTCCTCAGGTCATGTAATGGGGTATCTATCCATGTCGGAAACTACTGACATGCTGCTACTAACAAGAATCTGTACATGTACAATCTTGCGTAACATGATGACAATACAAACGGCGAAGCTTTTTATGTGGTATCTGTTCATGCTAAAAAAGACACTCATTTACTGGGGGTTCCGTGACATTACGTTTTGGTTAGTTGTTGAATTATGAAAGCCACCATTCTATGTCAGGTATTTGAAGCATACGGTTTGGATGGACAGAACTGAAACAAAGTTTGGGAATTGCCTTCTATCTATTTCTCAATTTTGCAGTCGAGATCCGCTGTGCCATCGTAACCCGTCACTTTCATTGTTCTCTCCTCAGTAATTCGATAGCAACTCACCCAACTCCACTGAAGTCTTGTTATCAATTGCATATGCGTAAACTAAACTGATTTGCTTTTGGGATGCGACAGATGCCAGTTGCAGCTGTTGCTGAGAACACACAGCAGATCATTTCAAACCGAAATGGCATTGATAGACTAAAGCACTGGACGTGAGCTTTGAATACATTCTGTGAAGCAGTTTATTTTGTGACAAGTAAGGACACTTCTGCGATCACGATTGTTTTGGATGAAATGTCCAAATGCCTGAATACATTATGAACACTAATTTCTTCGCATTAACTATACTGGTGTGAATTCAAGATTTCTTGATGACAGACATTATATTGTTATGAATTAAGGTTTCATTAATTTGAAGAAAACATTGCGTCAGTTGAAATGGAATGCCTAAACTATCTTTCTATTGTTGGACGATTATATCAAGTGATGCAGTGTAAGAAACAACATTTGTGCACTCATTATTCCTAAGCTGCTTCAATGATTATGAGGATACCATACAAGATTTCCAGCATTGTCAGTGTCAATTAACTCCGAGGATCGTAATAAGAAAGCAAGGAGGCTCCAAACTGATATGGACAGTCTGATGCCTGGGCAAGAAGAGATAAGATGAATTATTTTGTAGATTAATAACAAGTTTATCCTCTTTTTCATAACGGCCTTCAATGAGGAGTATCTCTGAAAAGCCAGGAGAATGGGAAATGTTCATGCTAAAAGGGAATTGTGAGTCTGACTATATTAGTTATTGAAATCTAACAAATGCAAGAAAGAGATGGAATGCTGAGAGGGTTGGTGTAAAGACAACAATCAATAAAACGAAGGAGTCGAGCATTGCCTTGTGGAAGTGAAGCTGATGGCATGCCCTTGTCTGCATCAATAGTGCGGAGATGAGGTTCGTCCACAGTGTCAAGGTTCTGGAAGTGATTCCGACCAACAACCTGTCTGGTCTATCCATGTCGTCTCAATGTTCAAGGGAACAAAAGAGCATCTCTACTTCCTCAGGAGGCTGAAGGAATTTTGACATGTCCACAACCACTCTTAAAAATTTTCACAGATGCACCATAGACAACCTTCTCTGTGCATGCATCATAGTGCGATTTGGTAACAGCTTCTCCCATTACCACAAGAAACTGCAAGAGTCATGAATACAGCCCCGTCCATAACATAACCCAGCCTTCCAGCATTGAAGACGTGTTGATTTTCCATTGTCTTGGGAAACCAACCAATTGAATCAAAAACCGCTTTCACTCCTGCTACGTTTTCTTCCAGCCTCTTCACTCAGAGAGAAGATATAAAAGTTTGTGCACATGAGCAAATAGATTCAAAAATAGCTTCTTCCCTGCTCTATTAGATTCCTGAATGGAACTTTCAAATATTATATTTCATGTTGATCTCGCTCTGTTCCTCTTATCTGCAGATGTAAATTTTTATATTCGCTCTGTCCGAGGACCCTATATACTTTGTTTGGTATGATCTGCCTGCAGTGCACCTATGTATGTGTCAATAATAATTCCAATCAAATCAAATTTGTTAGAAAGCAATGAACAGCAACTATTTTAAGGAGTTCAATCGAAGTAAATTTGAATGCAAATGCACGTATTGCTTCATATTTGTAGTATTGCTAAGATTGCACCGAGACATAGTGCAAAATCTGTTAACTTCACTTAAATTAGGCTGCAACTTCCTTTCAAATGAATTGTGATGGACATCCAGATGACAAATTTGTGAGATTGACGGACCAACCTATGAAACAACTTTGAAGAAATAGCACTAATAGTTTGAGCTAATCGAATAATCAGAGATTGACCGAGCATGTACATGACAGTGTACAGTTGGTGTCTGATGTTAATGACGTTAGTGGCAATGTGGATGTATGGAAAAATTACTCGAGGTAGGCGATCCAATACTGTCGAGAATGGTGAATCAGTATCAAGGGGTGGGGCAGACTGCTCCATGCTTCCATATTCCTGTCATCTCAACAGCAGAAAGCTACAGAATCGAAGATAATTAAAACAAAAAGGAGAGTAGCAAATCAACGAGAGAATGAATAAAATGATGGAAAAGTTAAGGCATTCCTAAGTATGTTTTCATTGAGCTATGTCGGGTAAGAAGGTGAATAATGAAAGCATTGGGGAGAACAGGACTGGCCATTGTAACTGTTTCTGAGAGAATTTTTTGTCTTCACTAAGGAGGGGATTAATGCAAAGAGTGTAATTTTAAAAAGGATTCCAGTCAAATTTTAGATTAAATATTAATGAGAATGAAAGTATTGTAGAGTGAGAACACCTGGAAAGTGCATATACATTTCGTGGTAAAAGGAACCCAGTGAGGAAATAATAGATGTTGAAAGGATCATTTGCCAATTCTCACGAAATGTATGTGATGTAGCAGATAATTATAATTGTAAGTCTACAACTATTCCAGCCTCGAAAATGTCTTGATAGTCGACCAGAAAGTTAAAGGCCAGTCAGTCTGTACTCCATGGAGGACTCGTTACGATAACCAATTATAAAAGGTCAGGTGGAATGGTACTAAGAAAGAGATGGACTAATCTTGGGAAGTCAGAATGAATTTGTGAAGTGAACATCGTGTGTTATCAAGTTCAGCGATTTTTTTTGGTGCAATGGCATCAAAGAGACTCTTAGGGATAGTATTTCGGTAATGTCCAAATGGATATAGTGAGGCATTTGCCGAGGTCCAACGTAGAAGACTTGTCAGAAAAATAAAGCCCATGAAATACAAGAGAGTGCCAAGTTGGATTAAAAAATTGCGTCACCGACAGGAAGCAATGTTTAACACTGCAGAATGTGTTCCTTTGTTTTTGACCATCTCCAGTGTTGTATGACACGACTTAGTGTTTTATCGTTCGGCATTTGAGGTGAACATTCATGATTTATATTTTAATGTGAAAGTTTTGATTTGGATTTCGTTGATGATACAGAGGCAGTGGCATCGATTATATTAATGATAATGGCCGTCAAATGCAGCTTTATATTACTGGTTCAGTTCTGCCAGTGAAATATGATAATTTGAATTCAGTCTGTAAGTGGGAATATATGAAGTGAAGAGGATGTCAGAAACTTTGCAGCATACGTCCACCGGTCCATGATTGCTGAAGAACAGGTGACGAAATATGTTAAAAAAAGGCATGTGTGAACCAATGAGATGTTTTCCTGCTTTTGATGAAATGTTGAACACTAAATGTATTCAATGCGGCAGTTTTGTGTTGAGTCCAGGTCACCACGTTCGTGGGAAGGCAAAATTGTTCAGGATAGGGGACAAGTTGTACAAGAATGCTGTGAGAAATTTTAAATGGATGTACCATAGTTGTTTTCCTCCTAAGACAGGCGGCAGAGTTCTAACTAAATTGAACAGTACAAAATAATGAGGGTTTTATGTAGTATGGGCAGCGAAGTCATGTTATTATTGCGGGGAAGCCAGAGGGAAATACATTAGTGTATTATACACAAGTAAAGTTTTTTTTTTCAGTCACATTCTGTAATTAGAACAAAATAACTGATCGTCGTTTAAACAGAGGGTACCTCTAAGGACGACATGGGAAGTAAGGGAGAGAAAAGCATTTCCACCCGATACTGGGGGCTGTCTGTGATTTGCTTCCTGGTTTGATGGTTGAGACAGAAATCCTCAAGTTATTTGGAAGCAGTTTGGATGTGAAGCTGGGGCGTTGTGTCCTTCAGTAATGTTGTATGGTTCTATAGTTCTGCAAAGTTTCATTCATAACGTGATCGCTAACTTGATCTCTTCAAATCTGCCAATGGAACTTTATTTGTGGGAGCTATTTTGAAATTAGAATGATTCATTTTGGATCAAGTTATCAGTCAGTTGGAGAAACGTGCATTAATTACAGAAATGAAGCCATGATTCAAAACAGGAAAAAAAAAGGAGTTCAAATAATTGATTGGTATTTTGACGAGGTCACGAAGTGTTATATTTTGAAATGCTGACATGAAATTGCAGAGGAAGAGAATCAATACTTTTCGACAATTGTAAAGTCACAGAATACAAAGACAATTGTAAAAGATGACAGGAAGTAATATAATTGCCAAATGAGGTGGAGTATCTATGTGCTTCCGAATTGAGAAAACATTTATAGTGATCTGTACTGAATAGACCACTGGTTAAATCTTTCTATGAGAACTGGCGTTCTCTTCCACGTCCCCAGTTGTTGCCTATTTCACATAATCTTTAATACCTAATTAGCATTTGATTCCACTTTATGCCTGTGAAAGTTCTGCACCGAGTGATGTCAAGTGTAATTATTTTGGATGGATTTTGTTTAATTGTTGTTGGTATCAAGAGGCAAGATATTACTTGGTAGTCACCAGATGCTGTTGTCATCCTCACTTTTTTCTCCGAACGCGAAAAGCACAATTGTATGGGATATTAATTCATTTTAAGATCCATAGATGCACAGATTCATAACAGCACAGAAAAGACCCTTTGCTCCATCGTGTCTCCTCCAACATGCACTAAACGTGCACTAATTGCAATTTCCTGCACTTGTCCCACATCCTTGAATATTGTGATAGTTGAAGTACTTTTCCATTTCTTCAAAGTTTGCAAGGTTTCCAGTCAAGGTGAAAAGTTGCTGGCAGTTCACAACAAGGGAAACGTGCAGACCTTCTACAGGGATATCAGGAATGCAAGAATGACTGGATTAAGATTAGGCCAATCAAAGATGGTTTTGGAAAGTTGTGTGTGGAAACTGAGGACATAACTGAAGCGCTTAATGAATACTTTTCGTCAGTCTTCATTATGGAAAAGGGAAATGTTTGTGAGAATGCAGAGATGCAGACTACAAGAATTGATGGGATTATGCTAGACAAAGTGGAGGTTTTAGCAATTTTGGAAGATCTGAAAATAGTTAAGACCCCATGGCTAGGTGGGGTTTATCCTCGAATTCTCGGGTAAGCCAGTGAACAGGTTGCAGACCCTTTTGCTTTGATCATGATGTCACCATTCCTGACAAGAGTAGTGCCAGAAAACTGGATGATAACAGATATTGTTCCTTTGTTTTAGAAGGAGAGTCGGGACAACCCTGATAGTTATAGGCCCGTGAGCTTTACAGTGGGTTATAAGAGATACGATATATGATCATCTGGAAAGGAATGATTTGATTATGGATAGTCCACATGGTTTTGCGAACTGTGGGTCGTGTCTCACTAACCTTATTGAGTTCTTCGAGAAGGTGACAAAGCAGGTGGATGAAGGTCAAGAGGTTGCTGTGACGTATTTGGACTTGAGTAAGGCGTTTGATAGGATTCCACGTGGTAGTCTCTTGTACAAAATATGGAGTTTCGGGATTGAAGGTGATTTAACAGTTTGGATCAGAAATCGGCTAGCTTAAAGAACATAGAGGATGGTGTTCGATGGGAAAAGTTCATCCTGGTTCTTGGTTATCAGTGGCATGCAGCAAGGGTCTGGTCTGGGGGCACTGCTGTTTGTCATTTTGATAAATAATCTAGATGTGAGCGTTAAAGGATGAGTTCGTAAATTTGCAGATGACACTACGGTAGGCAGAGTTGTGGTTAGTGCCAAAGAATGGTGTGGGCTACAGAGGGACACAGTTAAGTTTCAGAGCTGGGCTGAGACGTGGGAAATGGAGATTAATGTGGAAAAAGTGTGAGGTGGTTTACTTCAAAGAAGTAATGGGTAAGCAAAGTCCTGGGCTTGAGGTAAAATGTTTGGCAGGGTAGATGAACAGAGAGATCTCGGTTTCCAGGTGCATTAATCCCTGAAAAATACCACCCAGTTTGATAGGGTTGTTAAGAGGCATATGGTGTATTCGCGTTTATCGGTAGGGGGATTGAGTTTCATAGCCAAAAGATCATGCTTCAGCTGTCCAAGATACTGGTAAGGCCACACCTGGAATATTGCATGCAGTTCTGGTCACTGCACTATCAGAAGGATGTTGAAGCTTTGGAAAGGGTTCAACGGACATTTTCCAGGATGTTGCCTGGTATGGAAAGAAGGTCTTTTGAAGAAAGGCTGAGGGAACTGAGGCTGTTTCCGTGGGAGAGAAGAAAGTTGAGAGGTGACTGAATCAAAATGGATCAGATCATAACATGGTTTGATAGGGTGGGCAGTGAGAGCCTTTTTCCTCGGATGGTGATGGCTAACATGAGGGGACTGAGCTTAAACAGAGGGCTGTTAGATTTAGAACAGATATTCGGGGTAGTTTCTTCACTCAGAGATGACTAGGGGCGTGAAATACTCTGCCTGCAGTAGTAGACTCGTTGAAGTTAAGAGCATTTAAATGGACATTGGGAATACGTATAGATAATACTGTAATAGTGTAGGTTAGAAGGGCATCAGTTTATTTTCACAGGTCGGTAAAGCATTGAGGCTCGAAGGGTCTGAACTGCTCTGTAACGTTCTGTGTTCGATGTTCTATGTTACTTCGCCAACCTGTGCATTCCAAATTCTCTCGACGTGTTGAATGACACTCTGAACCTCATGCCCCTGTCGTGATTGACTCCTCAACGAAAGTGGGGGCAGGTGTTCTCTATTAAAACTTTCCATACCTCTCGTAATCGTATACACGTAAATCATTACCCCTTCTGTCTACTCTGTTTTGAAGAAAATGATCCAAACACTATCTAGGGTCATAAGATAGCTCAATTTCTCCGTGCCGGGCAACATCCTGGTGAACCTTCCCTCTCTCCCCTCTGATCCTATCTCATCCTTCCTGCCATGACAAGACCAGAACTGGACATCGTACTTCAAACCTGGCCTTACTAATGTTTTGTACAAGTCCAAAATTACTTTTTAATGCGCTATGGCACGACAGATGAAAACAAGTGTGCCCTAACACTACTTCATCTTGTTTCTTCTTCCAAAGCATATTATCTTGCACTTATCAGGGTTAATTATCATCTGTCTTAGGTCTCCAATCACCCAATAGGATTTTGACTATTTACCACTCTTCCAAATGTGGTATCTTCTGCAAGTTTGCTTCATGTTCCTCCTTCCCCCACATTCTTATCTGAATTTTTGTGTATCTAACGAACAATAAGTTTTCTTAAACTGCTCCGAGTGGTGTACCGTTTCACACAAGGCTCCAGTGATCCAAACAGCCTTCTGTCATTGTCTTTGGGTTCGTTTATAGAGCTCGCTTCTGATCTGGTGTGAAAGCTTTCGCTCAGGTCCATGTGCTTTAACTGTCTCAAATAATGTACAGTAAGAGGTCTTCCAAAAGCTTTTATGCAATCCATATATAAACTACATCAACTGATCTCCTGTTGTCCACACATTTTATTGTATTTTCAAAAATTTCCAACAAATTTGCTATTCATGACATCCCTCTGGGAAAGCCATGTTTATTATTCTCTGCCCTCTATTGCCTGGTCTCACAACTAAATACTCTACTCTGTCATGGAAGTCCCATGGTAGATCATTAATTCCTTTACTGAAGTTTACTCAGTCTGACAACGAATGTATCAAATATCACACAATTGCCAGTGCCTTGATATTACAGAAAATTTACTGGGATTTCTTTTGTCGACGTGACTAATTTTTCAAAAAAAATTCTCCACTAATTGTAGGTATCCCTGAAATAAAAGATGACCCGGTAGACTATGACATCGAAGAAAACGAACAAGAAAATTTCAATGGAGATGCCAACAGTTCATTATCCATTATGACGTTTGTCGTCCTGTTTATTCTTAGTACGCTGTACAGCACATTTGTAACTGTGCTTAAGGTAAGAACACATTTTTCATAGCTGAGTTACATTTGGCATTCATAGATGAAGTCAAGCTAATCTGCACATAATAATGCAGAGGTATTTCTAAAAAAAATCATTTATCCTCTTCAAATTGATCTAGAGTGATTAACTGCCGTCTTGAATAAACGTCCTCATGGGATGATTGCACAGAGGAATGCAAACACACATTTTTTTTAAAAATGCGGGATTTAGGAACCAAAATATGTAAGTCATTGAAATAATGCTTCACTTGTAGTGTCAGCTCATAAAAGGATAGAAAACTTTTTTTTCAAAAAATGGAGTTCATACTTTGTTGTAATAAGCTAGACACGGTGAAATATATTGAGACTCGAGAGTATAAAGGTAAAAAAAGGATGGAAAAAGTTCAGCACAAATTGTTTCAAATAGTTCTTCATCTCCATGAAGGAATGAGGAAAATATTACTTAATGAATCAGATTAACTAGTGACAGATCAAAGTGAATTTATAGAAAAAGCATCGGTATGAGAGGCGACTTTATTTGTAACATGCAGGATTCTTCCAGATCTTTACAGAATAGGTGCAGAAATAGTTTTTAAAAATATACTATAAAACCAGATTCTAGTCCACCAGTTGCATTTGGAAGCACGGGTTTTCAGAGCGCTGATCCTGTGAAGTGTGATTTTTAACTTTATCCACCCCAGTCCAATACCAAATCCTCGACATCATGCAGAAAGATTGTTTGACTTGGTGGTGGATTAATACAGGCACAGAAGACACAAACAGAATTTCTACGGAGTTGTGCTGATCTAACTATTCTAATCCCACGTTCCAGCATTTGAGTTGTATGTTAAAATTCTTGAAGTGCTCATCCACGTCAACATTTAAATATTATAACGTATTTTCTCACATCTACTACCCTCCGAGGCATTGCCCTGCAGATGCCCACTACCGTCTGGCTGAACAAATACTTCATAAAATTCATTCTAATACACCTACCCTTCAGTTTCAATTTGTTCCTTCCTAACTGAATGAAACAACAGTCTCCCATCTACCCTGTCCATGCCGCTTGTAGTCATATACATCTCAATCACGTTCCCCTATCTATTTCCTCTGTTGTAAAGAAAACAACCTGGATGAACAAAGTATCTGTTAATCGTTAGAGCTTAATCTTCTACAAACTCCCTCCACTTAAAAAAATTCCTTGGTGTCGTGTTGTAAACACAACTACACACAGTAATCCAGCTGTGGAAAAACCGAACTTTTACAAAACTCCAACATCACCGTCCTGATCTCACATCTCTGAAATACGTACTGATAAAGGCAAGGGTACAGAATGTCTTCTTAAAAAAAGGCACTCGGCATCCACACAATTTTGAGTGGGCGACCTCAACATCTCCAGCATCTTTTATCAGAGGAAATGGTTCATCACATCACTCCCTGTTATGTTAGCACTAATTAATACGGTTACCAAGCATACTCTGTGACCATCATCATCAATATCACCATTAGATCATGATGATTGAGTTACCACTTCAATACATAGTTTTGATGGATCTCAAGAGTTATCCTGCTTCACTGCATTTCGCTCAGAACTAATTTCAGCCACCTTGTGTAATTCACCTTAATAGAAATTCACCATGATCACTGCAGACACGACATCGTTTGATTGACTCTGCATTATGCAGAATCTGCCACCAATATATCCTTCTTGCCATATGTCCTCTGCAGCCAAATGCAAAGTTAAAAATTCGGTGTGACTACAACAGGATGCCCCACTCATTGTTTCCCACACATATCCTTGAATTAGGAATCTGTAATCTATTAATGAAAAACAAACAAATACAAAAGCTCTGAAGAAAGTTCACTGCACCTGCAGCATTAAATCTGGTTTCACTGTACAGATGCTGCCGGAGGTTTTCCATCAATTTCAACATTTGTTTTTGATTTCCAGTATCCACAGATCTTTAGCTTTTTGATTAATGATAATGCTTTGTCTGAGAGAAAAAAATCCTGCATGACAATTGGTTGCCTTGCAAACAGGTGAAAGCCGCATTTCACGGGGCAACCGATTGAAATAGAGAAGAAGATTCATAGATTTTGTTTTGAGATTTTCAAGGAGTAGTCAACGGCCATATTATAATTTTATGTTTTAATCTCTTGTGCTTAAATAACACCCTACAGACGTAGGGTGCCGTCAGTTCATTCTTCCAGCTTTGCTAGAGCATTGAATACTGTTTCTCCTGGAATTTCCCACTCTAACTTTAGAAACTTGATTCTCAGCAGATTGCCGATATATGCTGCAGAGTGCACTTTTACATTTTGTACTTAAATGGCATCGGAAACACGTAATTGTCCCAGCGTTACTGCACCAGCGATCACTTTGTCAGCTGCAAACTCAGTTTTCAGTGAGGCTGTTCCAAGTTGCAAGCAGAATGATGGAGTCGAGAGAAAATTAATTCAATTAATTTATTAACAGGAACTCAGAATTTGTTGATGTTTTGTAATGAAATTTGAACTGTCTTCGCCAACTGAAAACAACCTTACATTTGCCCAAAAGAGAGAAAATGCTGGAAAATCTCAGCAAATTTGGCAGCATCTGGAAGGAGAGAAAAGAGCTGACGTTTCGGGTCTAAAAGATCCTTTGTCAAAGCTAAAGAAAGGGAGAAATAAGGAGGTATTTATACTAGGATGAGAGAAGGTGCCATTTATACATGGCTCCAGAAGCAAAGGTAGCAGTAAAGAGGTGATAATGACAGTACAGAGAGAGGTTATAGGTTTATTAGAAGCTGAAGCTGAAGGTTGGGGGAAGGGGGCGAGATGGAGGGCGGGAATTGGTGAAGCAGAGGCAAAATGGGAAACGAGGGGAAGGGTAGCAAAGGGGGAACAGGAGAGGTAAAAGGTGATGAAAGAGTGGGGAGCGAGAGAAAGACAGACAATTAAAAAATAAGAGGCACAGAACAGTGAAAAAAATAGAAAATCAAGATAAATGAAACAAATGAAATGAAATTAAGGAGCAAAATGAAAACAGAGGGGTCGAGATGGTGTAATCATCTGATGTTGAATTCAGTGTTGAGACCGGCAGGCTGTAATGTGCCTAGTCGGAAGATGAGCTGTTGTTCCTTCAGTTTGCATTGTGCTTCACTGGAACATTGCAGCAGGCCAAGGAAAGACATGTGGGTATGGGAGCAAGATTATGTGTTAAAGTGGCAAGCCACGGGAAGATCCGGGAACTGATTGCGTACAGATATGGCTCCATAAGCAAAGGTAGCAATAAAGAGGTGATAATGACTGTGTAAATACCTCTCTATTTCTCCCTTTTTTTTAGCTTCGAGAAAGGGTCAGTTCGGCTCGAAACGTCAGCTCTTTTCTCTCCTTACAGATGCTGCCAGACTTGTTGGGAATGTGTAGTATTTTCTCTTTTTTGGTTTCAGATTTCAGCATCCGCAGTAATTTGCTGTTTTCTTACATTTTCCCACGCGAGCCGTGATCTAACTTTATTTCGTTTGATTTGGTAAATTGCCAGAGAATTTCTCTGCGCAACATTTGCTATGCTACTGAACTTAATCTCCTCTACTAAACATGAATCTATGCTTCATTTATTTTTCTTCCAAGTCCAAGTTTCTCTTTGTACATTGCATACTGAAGAAACGTCTAACCAGAGTTGAGGTTACCTGGTCATGGAGTTTTTTCAACCCTTTCCAGATCACAACACATACCACTCGAATTCATAATGATAGTCTGCGATTTGTCTTTTGTGTATGCTTCAGAATGTTAAACGTTTTTATAGATTTTCTTCTCGTAATTATTGGACTTTTGCTCTCTGCAGGTGAACTGACCGTCACTGCTGAAAACAATTACTTCTGATTTCATTGAAAGCTTGTGTGTGAAGCTCCATCGGTTGCTGATTAGAAATGGCATTGAATTGATTTTTGCTCTCAATCATATCGGCCCTTCCACGGTATCACTTCAACGTGTATTCTTATGTGATCTCAACTCAGGAATGAGAACTATTTGCATATTTTTGTCATTAACGTTTGCCTTCACGCTTTCTTTTTCAAGTGTTGGTGTTAAAGAAATTTCATGAAACTGCTACAAGCTAAGGAAATCACTCTTCGCCATTTAAATAAGCTGAAGACGAATCTTTCAAAATTGCCAATTGTTGGCAATATTTTGAAAAAACTTGAAGTGTATCCTATGCTACTCCCTTGCTAGACTTGTGTTCAATACATCTTTGAGAAAGGTAACCAGAGAAACCTACCAAACAGGCATGCAATCAAGTATAGAATTCTTACCCAAGAGCATTAGATAGATAAAAGCCTATTAATTTGACAGAATGTCAAGTCATTACTATAGAAGACATAGGAAATGCATTTTCCAAGACTTGAAAACAAATCTACAAGCATGAATATTTTTCTCCTCACTGTTGTTATTGATTATCTGACATTTCCTCTGTTCAGCATTTTTACTTGTGATAAGTGATAAGGCTATCAATGCTGAGTTTGAGCAATTGCTTCGTTTGCTAGAACCAGCAGAGGGACCGATTGAGACTATCTTCAGGATATTTCGAGATACAGAGCCCTGTGAACACTTAATACAAATTCCTGAGTGTAGCATACAATTTGATTCCACCTTGAAAAAGTCGCAGGATTTCACATTCTCGTAGAAATTCAATGGACGTTGTACCCTGCCATTACTATCCGTAAAACCACATATGTGGAAATGTGTTCAAGTATAATTGCTTATTTCAAACAATGGTTACGAATTCCCAGAAACATTGTTGTTATGAGACAATAGGTGCACTAAAGCAAGTTCATGAAGTGTTATTTTCAAACAGGGTTCAAATGACTCATTGTCTCTCTCTACTAACAAAAACAAAAGAAGTCTAATTGGCACCAGATACTGTGTAACATCACAGTTAATAATTAAATGACCTATTTCTGTGCTGTTTATTTTGCTGCAAACTTTCCAAGTTGCAATGGAAGTGATTAAATGTAAGAGAATACATTTAGTTTGAGTGGATCAGAGATTCATTCTTGAAATTAATGAGCCATTCACACCCTTGTAAGCTCTTCTGCTTGCTCAGTACCTTCATCCTATTCCCACATGTGTTTTCAAGCCTTTGAGTTAATTTTATTGACAAGACTGCAATTCTTATGATTTTCAAAATAAATGAAGTGTCACAAACAGATGAAACTTGCACTCATTTGTGCAAACTGTAGAAATGTAATGTTGCCTACAATTTACATCAGTGTTGTAATATAATTTAGTTATTGACTTCCTATTCTGTCCAGGCAGTGGCGTGAAATGTACTTGCTATTATCTACTCCATATTGCCAATCATTTATATGTTGTAGAAATTCTGACCTTCAATCTAACATGATTTCAAAATGTAATGTTATTCAGTTCGTTCCACAGATTACGTCAGTATTCACATATTTTGCCTCATAAATGATTTTCCGTTTGCAAATAAAATCAGTTTTTAATTAAGCAACCGATGTACAGAGCTTTATTCATTTACTTTCAAAGTTTGCTGGCCGTAACAATCGTCAGATTGAATTGAAACTCAGTCCTGTCAAGTTTGAAGCATTGACACGATCAAACCTTATTGCCCAAGCACAAACTCTCCTTGCGAGATCATACTTTTTTATCTGCTACAATCTCTGTTACATCGGGGACAGCAAAAGCATGTGAGGATGTTAACTGAATTGAAGGGGTATTGGCTGGCACTGTTTGATCCCATGCAATGTATATCCTTGTATTTATGCAGAGTAGAGCGACAAGTTTTGATAATTATCATGCAACAAAGATGAGGGATAAAACGTCACTGAATTACTGCCACAGATATTAGTCATCAACGGAATCTAGTCTTCAGTTCAAAATTCTTCCTGAAAGATGTAAGAATTACATCTATCTGTAATGAATCAGAAACGCTATTCAGTAATGAATGAATCAATTATTGAAGACTAATCAGCAGATCTTGATACCTTGGCCCTGGAAATTACTACCCAAGATCCATAAACCTGACTACCCTGGCTGCCCAATCATCTCAGTTTCCTCCTGTCCAACTGAACTCATCTCCACATACTTGCTTACTGTCCTGTTCCTCCGGTCCAGGAACTCCCCACATATATTCAGAGACCATCCACGCCTTCCAACCCCTCCAATACGTTCACTTCCCTAGTCCCTGAAGCCTCATTTACACCATGCTCGTCCATACGGACAATAGAACTCCATCTGCCATGACGAAGGCCTCCAAGCCATCCGTTTCTTCCTCGACAGCTACCTCCACGAGTGGCCTTCCACGAACATTCTCATTCATTTGGATGAACTGACCCTCACCGTGAATAATTTCTTCTTTGAATCCTCCCACTTTCTCCAGACAAATGGATAGTCATGGGCACCCGCATGGGCCACAGCAATGCATGTCTCTTTGTCGGTTATGTTCTACAGTTTCACTGCTTCCATTTTCCACCTTTTCCTCCCCTACATTAATGAGTGTATTAGCACCACCTCGAGCTCTCACGACGAGGTTGAACAGTTTGTCAACTCCACAGACACATTTCGCCCTGGCCTGAATTTCACCTGGATCATCTCAGACGCCTCCCCCCCTCCAATTGCAGGACTTCTGCATCTCCATTAACGGTGACTGACTCAACATTGACATCACCTACAAACCTATCGACTCCCACTGCTCCCTGGTCTAAACCACCTCCCACTTTGCCTGCTGTAAAATCCTGAACACTTATTCCCACTTGCTCCGCCTCTGCTGCATCTGCTTCCACGGGAACCAGTTCCACCAGAGAACAAACCAGATCGCCTTCGTTTTTGAAGACAACAACTTTCCCTTCCATGTGAGTGAAGATTCCCTCCAACCCATCTCATCCATTTCTCGGACCTCTCGACTACCCCACCCTTCCAACTGCAACAAAGACAGATATCCCACGGTCTTGACGATCAGGTCCACCAACCTCTGTATACATCTCATCATTCTCCTGCATTTCCATCACGAACAAATGAACCCCACCAACAGAGATAAATGTCCTCCCCACCCCATCCACTTTCCAGAAAGACCGTTCCCTCTGCAACTCCCTTGTAAATTCCACGCCACCTCCAAAACACCTTCCTCTCCCAGCACCTTCCCGTGCCAACACAGGAATTGCAAAACTCGCACCTACACTTAGCCCTTCCCCTCCGTCCAACGCTCCAAAGGAGCCTTCCACATTCATCAGAGATTTACCTGCATTTCTACACATGTCGTTTACTCTGTCTGTTGCTCCCGATTTTGTCGCCTCGACATTGGAAAGATAGGAGGCCTACTTGCAGAGCACTTCAGATAACATCTCCTGGACACCGAAAGCAATCAACACCACTGCCCCACAGCCAAATACATCGACTCCCACTCCCACTCCACCAAGGACATTCAGGTCCTGCACCTCGTCCATCGCCACTCTTAAGCACCCGACGCATGGAGGAAGAATGCCTCATCTTCTGTCTTGGGACCCTACAACCACACGGCATCAATGTGGATTTTACCAGTTTCCTCATTTCCCCTCCCCCACCTTATCCCTGTTGCAAACTTCCAAATCAGCAGTACGCTCATAACTGGTCTGATCTGTCTGCCTCCTCTCTGACCTATCACCATTACCCCCATGTTCGTCTATCTATCACACTCTCGCCTACAGTTCGCCTAGCCCACCTCCCTCCCATCTATCCCTCCACCCCATCGGCTCACAGCCCAAATACTGTTGAAGAGCGTTTGCCCGAAACCTTGACCCTCCTGCTTCTCAGCTGCTGCCTGACCTACAATAATTTTCCAACACAACACGTTCGGCTGAATATTGCGTAACATGTTTAATGAATTATTTTACATTGTATGAGCGCAATTGTGTTTATCAATGGGAGAACGCAGAGATTTTATATTCTGCAGTGGGTAATTTCTGCCTTCCGAAAGCTGACGATTCTGATCAATAAATTTGTCCTGACTGAGATAGCAATGCTCCCGAGACGATATTTAAAAGTGTTTTTACAATGTCTTGTGAACAATCGTATGAAAGTTCACCCCACAGTGTTACTGCAATTAGCCACATTGTCAGTCTTCAGTAGCCTTAGACAAACAGTGAATTTTCGGTGGTATATCCTGCCATGATAAGAAAGCTGAGAGTCCAAAGATTTCTTGACATCATTAAGTAGTTCATTATTAATGAAATTTCTTTCCTGTCTTGAGCCTAGTTAGCTGTTTCCAACATAATAACGTTTGCAACAATATCTTCATTTCAGGTATTTCCTGAGCATTATAAATGGTTCAACAGCTCTTGTATAGAGACTTTAAGAGATTCAAGTGGTATCAGCCTACTAAATCAAATTTGTGTCAGTGATTTTCGATAGTTATTGGAATAGATCGAAGTGATCGTCCACTATATTTCATGGAAACAAAATCGTCAACATTACACATGAATTGGCTTCACTGCCAATCATATCTTAGCGGAAAATGGGTATAAGTGACATCACATTGGGCTTCAGAGAAGTGATGTTAAAACCCTACCAATAATACACGCACAAAACAACCGAATGGGTAACATTAATTTCAATGGCCTGAAAACGATGCAAATAAATTCCAGAAACAATGACGTTGAATCTTCAATACTATGTCCCTGATAGTTGTGATGGTCAGAGTATGAGAATCTTTGCCCAGTTTCACCAAACTGCATTTCATTAATTATAGATGAAAAACAAAAACCTGTCAGCACATTTGCCATGTACTATTTCTTCCCCCACTTAGCACAGTCAAACTGGCGATTTCAATTGAGTAATACAAAAGCGAATCTCAATTGAAATCGTTCAGTTTTTTCTCTTTGGAGATGAATCAAAGCCACGACCTTTCCTTACTTGAAAACTAAGCCGCATTTAATGGAATTTCGACAGAAAGTTACACTGTGCAACATGATCAGAAACCAGTTTATACTTTGTTGTCGTCGTGCACTTCTGGAAAGGAGAATGGGTTTATGTCACTGCATTTCACTCCACCTAGAGACTAACGTTAGCTATTAGGTAAAAGCAATGACCGCAGATGCTGGACACCAGATTTTGGATTAGTGGTGTTGGAAGAGCACAGCAGTTCAGGGAGCATCCGAAGAGCAGCAAAATCTCCTCGGATGTTGCCTGAACTGCTGTGGACTTCCAGCACCACTAATCCAAAATAACGCTAGCTGTTGCACGTCTGAGGAACAGGAGGAGACATATCAGATTGCATCGACAGTAATTGTGTTCATTTAGATCGCAAATAATGCCTGGCAGAAAAGTTTATAAACCTTGACACCGTTGTTAACACATATCCATCTATCTCATTGGGAAAGCTTAACTTGCCAGTAACCATCAACTTTCGAGAATTAATTGCACAGTGTATGTCATAATTGTTTCCTATTTCACTCCAGAATGGCCTATGTATAATTAAAACTACCGCTAGATTACTCTTGTCCTATCCAACAAGAAGATCGGTTAGTTAATTATGCCGACACAATAAATATATTTTATGTGGTGTCTGATCCCAACAGACATGCATTGCTCATGTATAGATGTGAAAGGTGTGCTGATTGATTGGCAATTCATCCGTGACTGGCCGATACATTGCCATTCAGAAAACAATGCACAGCTGAACTCTTGTCGTGTTCCTGTGTAATCACCAAAGACTTTACTATAATGGAAAAATCAATTGGAAATGCTTACTATATTTGTTATTCTGTTAAGTTTGCTATTGTTCTGCTATAAAGCAATTCCGTCTTTATTTTGTTGCACTTCAACGACAGTGAATGAATAAAGCTTGTGTTGTATTTTAATTTCGAAAGGTCTACCTACCGAATTGCTTCTGGAATGCAACGCGTTATATTTACCTTTAAAATAATAAAATAGTTAGTGCTGAGACTAGACAAACACCAAACTGCACTAATCCCTTTGAACTTCATTTTTTGCACAGCCTTCTGTGCCCTGAAATGATAATTACTCATCAAGATCCTTCTTAAATGTTATGAGATGCCTCCACCACCCTCTCAGGAAAATATTATATACTCCTACACCTTCTGGGTAGAAGAAATTTCAAGCCGCTTACTCGTCATTTTGCACTAATGCCATATGGTGTTAAGTACGCAAACCATAGAGAAAATAAAATCTCACAATTTCATATGTTGGGGCGGCACGGTGCTCAGTGGTTAGCATTTCTGCCTCACAGCGCCATCAAATTGCTCTCCCGCAGACAAGCCCTGCGTGTCCAGTCTCTCCTCATGACTTTCATGCCAACTAACATCCTGGCGAATCTCGTCTACCTCCTGTCAACTGTTTTGAGATCCCTTTTGCAGTTTGACAACCAGAACTGAATACAATATTCTATTTCTGATCTAAGTAATTTCTCTTCTAAAGTTGTAACAAGACTTATTTTCTCCTGTTGTTCTATGCCTTGGTCTTTGATGGCAAGCGTCCCATATGCCTTGTTTACCACTGTAAATGTCCGTGCAACTTCAGTGATCTACAGACGTATATACCAATCTCCCTGTGTTCCTCAGTGTTACCTCGGGTTGCATGATTCCTGATATATGTCTTTCCATTTGCAATCTCCAAAAATGCATCACGCCCCATTACACAGAATTAAATTTCATCTGTCTCGGCTCTACCCAATTTCCCAGATTATTAATATTAGACTCTGCTCCGAGACAGTTCTGCTCACCATCAACAATTGTCGAGTTATCCAAAAACATGCTAATTATTGCTTCAATGTTCACATTCAATCAGAAACGCATATCGAACAGTAAAGATCCCAGCATGGATATAGGATCCTCAAACAGACTGTCGTAAATAAAAAAGTCATTGACAACGCTCAAGGCCGGTCAATGAGCACTGCAGCCCGCAGAGTCATCACAAACAGGTCCATTCCCAACTGAAAGTGCTCCTTGAGACAACTGAACAGTTTTTTCTCCCCCACAAGCAATCCTCCTCTGCATTGTTTTATCTGCTTAGTTTCAGAGTTGATATTACACAGACCTCTGGATCAGACAGGGCTGATCTCAGGCCTCAACAGCCCAGAGATAGGGACACCATCACTGTAACGAAAAATGTGCTGCTGGAAAAGTGCAGCAGGTCAGGAAGCATCCAAGGAACAGGAGAATCGACGTTTCGGGCATAGGCCTGAAAAAGTTTTGGAAATAACCCCAGAATTCCTGAAGAAGGGCTTATGCCCTAAACGTCGATTCTCCTGCTCTTTGGATGCTGCCTGACCTGCAGCGCTTTTCCAGCACCACATTTTTCGGCTCTTATCTCCAACATTTGCAGACCTCACTTTCTCCCACTATCACTGTCCTGCAAGGGCTCTAAACATCTTTTTTCTATGTTTTCGAATCAACCTGTTCAGTTATGCTATTGCACACATCCAAAAGAATTATTTTTTGCACCCGTGCCTTCTGGTTCAGAGGTACCTATTTGAATACGTTCATTTAAATCTACAGTGATATGATCAAACACCAGCAGGTGGAATTTGAAACGAGGAATTGATCGATTTGAAACCACAGCTTTTGTGCCGCAGGATACTTCACACATTCATTTCAACTTATTCTGTCAAGCTATTCAAAGATGCTAATCTGCTCCTCTGGAGCAGGTGGGACTTTAACTAGGATCTACTGGTTTCGAGATACCTCTTCACATTGTTGTAGGAATTTCCTCATTAAACTGTTCACAGATATTATGACATGCCCCTTGAGCAAATTGGACTTGGCCTCTGAGCCTCCTGATTCAAAGGCATGAACACTGACACTTCACAACAAGAGCCCTCATTCTTCACAATTTTTTTGACAATGGTGGGGCGGGGTTGGAGGGGGTCCTGAATATTCAAGAGGAGGCCTGTAAGCTCTTTTGCATTGAATATATTTCTTCCAAATTAAAAGAAGTGGTGAGCTGGTGTGCGTATGCAATCCTGTACTAGCTGAAAAAAACATTCTATTCACGAGCACTTCCCGCTGCCACATTGCAATATATACCACACATAGACATTTGGACGGAATGTACTGTCAGCTCTAAGAAAGTGTGCTTGTTTAATACAGAAAGGGCATGAGGGAGAAAGCGACAGACTGAGAGATAGAGCGAGAGGAGATTGATTGTGGATGGGTACTGAGAGGGTGGGAGAAAACTCGAGGTCTGGTTTAAAGTATGGCAGGCAATGAGAAAAATGTGGAGAGATGCAGAGAGCAACAGTGAAAACTGGAGGTCGAAAGGAAAAATGTGGCTGTTGTGCAAAAGAGCCAGTGTGAGCGAGAAGGAGAGAGAGAGAGAGAGTTAGTGAGAAAGAAAGCATGGAAAGAGTAGGAATCATATACTTCTGAGTCTCACTTTTGTAAGTTAAAACAAATTTGCTCCATTCTTTCCTCCATGGTAATTGCTTGGTTTTGGATACAACCAACAATGTAGTGTCTCCTCGATAATCTATTTTAACAACACAGAATCTGATTCAGAACTCTCAAGTAAGTTTTCTTTGCCCAGTTCAAGAACAGTTTATTTTATTTATAAATTAGGAATTTCTATTTTGTTCCATTCATTACGTTTTGCTCACCCACTTATAATTGCAAAGAATGCCTTTAAATCCTTCAGGATTATTTGGAAATAAGATCACAGTCTCGCAGATAATATTATCCCGAGAGTGAAGCCAAAATATATTTTCAGACACATCTGTCACTAGTTCTAAGATATCAAAGATGCAATAGTCTGAAATCCAAGGAATGCAGATTTTGGATTTTCGAGAAGAGGTTGGCGAAATTTCTATAGAAAAACAAAAATGGGGCAGCAATTGAAGGTGATTAAGCACCACCAATAACATTTCAACGTTGATGTTAATCTCGACAAGAATCGCGTAGTCAATGAAGGAAATACGCAACAAGTGACGTGGGATAAAACAGGAAGTGTACGGTCATTCAAATGTGGTTTACAACTCGGAGACTATTGGAAGAATCTGGTGAAATATTTTTAAACATGGTATGAAGCGTTCACATTACAGCCCAGGACAGGGAGAAGAGAAAACAGAGGTTGAAATTCAATTTGTAATGAATCTTGTGATGACAGGTATTTGGAATTAATAGACGTTTCGATCAGTAATGGAATGGAAAATGGCTAGAAAATGGAGTTGAGAATCAACATTGGCTACATTGGATAAACGGAGCAGACTGGAAGAGCTAATAATCTGCCTCTGTTGCTGCATTTGATCTTCATGGCGTTAATATTAGCACTCTGAACATCCATCGTATTTGGATAAAGTTTGTGTATCTAATATGAAATATTTCCTCGTGATTCTCACTGGAAAACATGTTGGAAGCATTTTAATTATTTCGACAGCCTGTTTTCTCCTGAGAACAGAGGAGTTCCTACGGTTCATTTCCAAACATGTCTCTCTGTTGCAAAGAGACAAGAAACATGTGTCGAGGGATGCACGAAATCTACAGATGTGATGCTTCGTATCCACTTTTTTGGATTGGCTGGTTAAGACAGCTTCATTTCGGGACTGGAATGGGTGATACTTTCAGTCAATTTTCAGAATTCACACTTGATCTGGCTCACATAGGCCATAAATCCAAAAACTGAACAATTACAGTTTAATCAATGAACATTTGCAACATCCGCATGGAAACTGTCACTTCACATTGTATTCCAGAAACTCCAAATTGTCGGAAAGATCACCAAATGTATTGCTGAAAATGTTACACCACTTCATTCAAGATAGGGGGACTTACATGACCAGATATAACGACAGAAAATTCGCAATAATATCCATAACGTTTTTACACACCTTGGAACTGTTGTAACACATAACTATTCCTGATTATTTTTAGGTGTTTGCCAGAGACTGACATTTCTGTCAACAAAATGAAAATTTTCACGAAAGAGATTTGGCCAAAACAGACAGCGACCATGATGTGTGAAATCATCTGCAGTGATTTAGAAGACATTATTACGTTCTTCGAAATAGATAGGAGTAAGAGAACCGAAGAGTAAGAGTAAGTGGCGACTAGAAATCCTCAGTGGAATGGAAGTAAATTCAACACTGTAAGCAAGCATCAAGTAATGGTATCGGATTGTGAAAACTATGACATACCAATATCAGCCAAAAATTTCTCTTGGTCTACAGCACTGGAGGAAAGTCACGCAGACATACTACATTGGAGAAACTCCACACAGTTTGTCAGCCAAGTCTTGAATCAAACCCAGTTCCCTGGTGCTCTGAGTGAGCATTGCTAACCATTGATCCCATTGAGTCTGCACGAACCTGAAGAACATTCCATCCAAATCCACCCACACCCTGTCACCAATTGTTTTAAATATTGCTAACCACTCTAATCTGCACACGACACAAAAATTTTCCGCATGGTCAATCTGCCTAATACGCAGATTTTTAGATAGCATGGAAATGCTCATAGATACTGGGAGGCTTACAAACTACAAATAGACCATAGTCTAAGCCAGGAATCCAACTCGGGTCCCCAGCGCAGTGTGTCCTCAAATATTTCACCCAACACTCATGGCTCGGAGACTCAGTAGTTCAGTGGTGAGCACTGTTGCCTCACAGTATCAGGAAATTAATTCCTATTCCTCGGGCGAGTATCTGCGTGCAATTTGCGCGTTCTACACGCGTCGACAGATTTCCTTGCACGGTTCAGAGATTTGCAGATTGCGTGAATTAACCATGTAATTTGCCCATAGCGTCAAAGAATGTGCAGGTTAGATGGGGTGCAGTGGCAAGTAAAATGAGCTACTGTTAGAACAAATCATTCACTCTCCACATAAATTGCCCATATAAATAGGAATATGCAATATTATAATTTTGACCCTGTTCATTCTGTAAATACTACTCGGAGTATGCTACAAATGATTGCATCCCATCTGTTCCTATCATTTTTTTTTAAAGCTGATCGACTCGACCTTCTGGTACTTGAACAGGAAAAGGAGGAAAAGCTACCAAAATTAAGCTTGACTTTCATCGATGAACAATTGGAGTGATGTGTAAGTCTTTGAGGTAGAAGATAATTCTACACCTCAATACGGATACTATGAGAAACAACAAAAATTGTTAAATCTGTACAAACAACGGACTCAGCAAAGTATTGTTTTTTTGACAGTTGATGAAATGCGTCCTCATGAATTTTACATCCTGATCTCATCCACGGCCGAGATTAACGCAGAGAAGACTGCTGTCCTGATCCACTCTTCTCTTTGGTCTTTGTCTGATGCAAAACCAGGATTCAGAGTATCAGCATCCCAATGGAAACCGAGCTTTCTCCAAACATTATTGACTCCACTGCAACGACTGGTTTCTTGCCACTTTGAAATATCACTCGACTCTCAACTTTCCTTTGCTCACGAGTTGCTGAAAATGTTATTATTTCCTTTGTTACATGTCGATTTGACGACTGAATCTATCTCCTGGAATAACTCCGAACATCTTGCACATTCAAAATATTTCTTCAATTCTCGTCCTTCGACATCATTCGTAGGGCTTCCATATTTACAGCAATCAAAATGTACACTGAAGTGGTAGAATGAGAACGTGATTGGACCAGTAATCCAGATATAAAGGTTGGTGAACTCAGTTGATATCTCACCATAGTTGCTGCAGGAATTGAAGGTTCATTAACAAATCTGGAATTGCTCTTAGCAATAGCGACCATGGGACCATACCTTAAAAAAAATTGGTTCATTAAGATCCCAATTCATTAAATAAAATCTCCTAGGCCTTATACAAACTGCGCAGGTATTTTCTAAAGTTGCTGTAGAATTGCCGCATGAGCCATTCAATTTGTGGGCAATTAGAGTCTGGCGAAAAGTGCTGATGTCTCCATTTTGTGAACAAAACAGAGTTGGGTGGCTCGGTGATTCCATGGTGAGCACTCCTGCCTCACAGCACCAGGGACCTGGGTTTGATTCCCCCCTCGGTCAACTGTCTGTGTGGAGTTTCCACATTCTCACTGTGTCTGCGTGGCTTTCCTTTGCGCGCTTTGGTTTCCTCAAACAATCCAAACATGTGCAGGTCAGGTGAATTGGCCATGCTACATTACCCACAGTGTGAGGTACATTAGTCAGGGTTAAATGTAGGGGAGTGAGTTTGGGTGGGTTACTGTTCAGAGGGGCGGTGAGGGCATGGTTGGTCGAGGGGCCTGTTTGCACACCGCACAGAATTTAATCTAATTTGGAAGACGTTCTTGTTGTTGTTTAATACTAGTCTCTTCTGTATCCTACTTTTCTACTGTCTGATTGATGGCAGTCAATGGCAGTTACGTCAACAACAATAAAAGATTTTCCATGTTTTTAATATGTCTGCTGATCCGATCGTTATCACAATCGTTGAGTTTCATGCTCATCTCATGGAGGACAAGAGATCTTTGTTTAATCTCTACTGCTAATACTTCGTATGCACGAAGTCAAGATGGAAGCTCTGGCACAGGTTAATGGATTGATTGGCAAGCTGCAGACCAGGTGGATCGTCCAGAAAGCTCAGCGTTGTGAGTGGAGAGGATAGAAAATCTTTGCATAAAAACTCACAGAGACAAGTGTTATTGCAAGTGTCAGATTTTGCATGGGATTTTGTTGGTTAAAAGTCTCCAGTACAAGGTTTCATTCATAGAATGCAAAGAAGGAATGCAAAGAGTTAGCTTATTACAGATGAGATAATCTGTTAACTCAGGGAAGTGCACACCTGTAATTATGTCAGAGAATGCACACTCACTAACCAAATTTGCGCAATACATGCCTGACCTGTCCACAGTCAAGCAAAGGTATCTGAGAATTATTGTGGCAGCAATTCACACTCTGTCCAATGGAACGTAAAAACGTTTATGCTCATGGTAACACGATTATTTTGGTGAACATTTCTTTCTGAGATGTATTATCTGTCCATCACAGATGGTGCCTTCATAAGGAGACAAGAGAACGCTTGATGAAATGTTGCACCTGCTAATGCTGGAGCATCCCTCTCTGATTGGGGAAAAGGCTGCTGTTGAATAAGTGTGCATATATCTTTCCTGGTGGATGGTTTAGAAAGGGAGAGATTTGGTAGCATAGAATGTGTCACCTATGTACACAGACAATATTTTTCTGAGTGGGAGAAGCAGAGAACATACATAAAATTTCTGATCTACGTTACACGATCCGAACTCTACTGTTCTAACACAGTAAGTATATATTTTTTACACTATTATGGACATCGTGTCAATCAGTATCAGGATGACAAAATTAACAGCTGTGTTTTCAAGAATGGTAAGTTGAAATTTTATTCCATTACCAAACCTGTGATCACCAGTTTCATTTCACCACTCTTTTGCTGTATTCTGCTTTCAACGTGAAAAAATTTATAACAACAACTACCAATTCCTTCTCGAAATCTTGAGGAAGTCCTTTAAGTATATTAAAGGAAAAATGAAAACGAGAGAGAATAGAACCCTTTGTGGACCAATGGACATGTATGTGCAGAACTGCAGGATATGAGCGAGGTTCCCAATGATTATTTCTCCTCTGTGATCACCATGGAGGAAGACGTGATGACTTAGAAACTTAGGGAAGATGGCATGATGGCTTGGGGACAGTCTCTATCGCAGTAGATAAGCTTTTGTGTATATTAGCATGCATGAAGATAAATGTCCTCGTCCTGACCAGATATATCCAAAAATATTGCAAGGAGCTAGAGAAGAAATTTCAAGGAACCTACCTGATATTTTTGCGTCATTGGTAGACAGGGGTGAAGACCGAGATGGCTGGAGTGTAGCGAATTTGGACCCATTATTGAAGATGAGCTGCAAAGAGATGGCTTAAAATAAGCTCAACATCTGAGTTGGGTAAGTTACTAGAGACGTTTCGGAGAGATAAGATGTACATGCCGTTGGAAATACAAGATTTGTCAGCATGGTTTTGCGTGGTGAGAGATCATGCCTCACAAATATGCTCGAGTTCTTTGATGAAGTGAACAGGAATGTTGACAAAGGCAAGGCGGCTTATGATGCCACATGGTGGGTGTCACGGTGGCACAGTGGTTAGCACTGCTGCCTCGCAGCGCCAGAGACCCGGGTTCAATTCCCGACTCAGGCGACTGACTGTGTAGAGTTTGCAGTTCTCCCTGTGGCTGCGTGGATTCCCTCCCACAGTCCAAAGATGTGCAGGTCACGCGAATTGGCCATGCTACATTGCCCGCAGTGTGATGTAAAGAGGCGAAAGGATGGGTAGCGCTTCGGTGGATCAGTGTGGACTTGTTGGGCCGAAGGGCCTGTTCCCACACTGTAAGTAATCTAATCTAAGTCTACATGGATTTCAACATCGTATTTGATACGTTTCCATCTGCTAGGCAACTCTGGCAGACTAGATCGCGTGGAATACAGGATAAGTTGGAAAATATCGACGCAAACTTGGCTTATTGGTAGGAAGCAGAGGGTATTCGTGTCAAACCAAGTGCAGAGAAATGGGATAATTGTGGACAGAACCTTTGCTCGGCATGGGATAGTTTGGACCAAAGAGCTGTAGGACTTTGTGACTCTCAGTGCAGGATGACCCAGAAGTCAACGAGTTAGAAGAAGACATATTGGCAAGGGTTAATGAGGATACCGAATGAGCATTAACTTTTCGTCATTGGTTGCTCTTTAGAATGTGGTGGTGAACATCTTCTTTGAATTGTTGCAGTGCCTTTGGTGAAGAGCAAGTTCCAGGATTTTCCCTCAGTGACATCAGAGGAATTGTGATTGATTTGTCGGTGTCGATGGTGACTGCTGTGGAAGGGAACTTGCAGTTGGTGATGTGCAAGTGCAACTGAAGACATTGTCATTCTCCATGGAAGTCGAAGTCAATAGGAAGTTACTGTTTAATGTTACTTTTCACATTCACACCTTGTTGAATTTCTGTCATGCGGTTTGCACATTGTTCTTATAGAGTACCATGAAATAAATGGCAAATGGTGGTGTATTTGCTGCCAATCAAATGACCTGTTTTATCGAATGTTGTCGAAGTTGACTGACCGAGGCAAATCAAGAATCATCGGGAGGCCGTCAGGATTGGCCATGCACGAGGCTCTTCATATAATAACAGAATTATGACAGATAAAAAAAGGCCATTCGCCCCATCAAGTCTGCACACACTGCACACAGTTCCACTGTCTACCACATCGTTGTAATCCGACAGTGGAGCTTTTGCCAAAACTAAACATCCAAGCATGCAGTTCAGTGGACACTGTTGGACACATCGTGATATTGGTAACGCAATGAGCCTGCACATATTTGGACTGTTGGGGGAATCTACAGACACAAGGATAATTTACAATCTCGACACAGACAGTCGCCGAAATCGAACCCAGTTAGTTATCCCTGAACTGAATTTAAATTGAATTGAACTGAATTAGCATTACGATCACATGATCTGGACAGAGAAGAATTGTTTGCAAGTCACCACATAATATGTATAAGTCACCAAGATACAGATATTTATGTATTTGTTACTAAATATAAAGAAAAATCTGTCGTATGAATAAGTCGGAAAGTAAAATCATTCCTGTGCAGCTCCTCGCCTTCTTTCATGCATATTTCATTGAACCAGTGTCGAACGCCTTCCATTGCTGTTGTTGCAAATTGGCTCTGCCGAGCTATGAGGTTGTAGTTTTTTTGGAGAAAAGTTCTCTGTTGATACTTCTATGTGCCACTGCACTGATGCCCCGTTTTGTTTTTCGAGATCTGTTCCGAGTCCATCTCATTTAGCATGACAACTGTACACAATACAACGCAGTTATTCTCACTATGACAATGAATTGTGCTATGATAACATGCCTGTTCACTGGTCTCTCTTACAAATAATGTCATGGCGAGGTCCATTTGCAGCAGACAACTTCGTGAGGAGGAGGTCAATTATATTTTTCCATCTTACTGTCACCCCATTGCGTGCGATCCCAGCTCTCTTTTCAATTCGGGCTCAGCATGGACGAGTACTGATTTAATTGGTTGATGAGGATCCCTTGCAAAATGTTGACCTGATGCCATGAGACTTCATGAACTCCAGAGTCAATGTTCCGTACAGTGAGATAAAATCATCCTTGACTGAGATCCTGCGTCACAAACTCTGCTGGATATGATCGAAAAATAGGAAATAAATAGCTGACAGAAGATGATGGAGGTGTTTGAAATATTTGATTACGTGCATATGGCAATGTCAGGCTCATTTCTGACTCGCCTGTGAAACAGTTTCTTCAATCTGGATCTAACCGTCAGATACAACGTCATGCAAATTCCACAGGGATGGATTTTCTGTTGTTGTTTTTATACCGTATTTGATGCAATGTATCTGTCTGGTATCAGTTGAGAACATACTGAACATTTGTGAAACCATTTCGAACTGCAGTTAAAAGTCGATCACATATCTCAGGGCAATCATAAAGGGACATTAAATACTATATTTCCTGTGCACCCACATTCCTGAACATAATAAAGGAAAACATATTGTCTTTGATCCTAATATCCCTTATTTCAGTTCAATTTATAGATCGCCAAAGTGCGTCGAGGAGAAAGACTGCTGAAAGCAATTAAAGTTTGGTCTTTTTTCAAAGTAAAACATAACAAACAGCATCGAAAACAATTCCGGTAACTACCAATGAAAAAGGGCAGAAAACCAGGAATTTGCTTTGAATAACTCAAACCTCTCTTACAGACAAACTAGTTATGTTAAATACAAGAATTGTCTTTTCTCATATGTAAGGGATCCACTAATCATAAATATAGATTACATTTGGGGTTAAATTGTTCTGTTCAATGTTGCTACATACAATTTCAGAAAGAACTAGTCTATTCAAGCGTTTCATAAATCTTGGGGACGGATGCATGAAACCGAAATCGGATGTTAGTCATCTTGTCAAAATGCTCCTGTAAAATTCCATGGAATGCAACGAGCATTTGGTCATGATATGATTAGATTCTCTACAGTATGGAAACAGGCTCTTTGGCCCAACAAGTCCACACTGACTCTTTGAAGTGTAACCAACGCAGACTCATTCCCCTACATTTACCTCTGATTAAAGCTTCTAACACGCTTGGCAAATTAGCATGGCCAATTCATCTGATCTGCACATTGTTGGACTGTGGGAGGAACCCGGAGCACCGGGAAGAAACCCACGTAGACACGCGGAGAACATGCAAATTACACTCAGGCAGTCGCCTAAAGCTAGTAGCGAAAACAGGTGCCTGGCACTGTGAGATTGTTGACCACTGAAACATGCTGCCCAAACTACTGAGCCAGCGTGCTGCTCATTAATATGTACACGAGTCAAGAACAGTTAGCCTGAAAACATTTCCCATTTCATGACAAGTTTTCATATTATTAATTTATGATTTTTGATATTCAGTGTGATCAAGACAGTCTTTCCCTATTTCCGATTGGCTTCTCATTCAACGTGACATCACTCGTCTGAACATTTACTTCTAGCTTGTGTGGGAACGTGCATCATTGAAGCCAATAGACTAGTGGCACGACTATCAGCAACTGCGCATGTAAAGATAGAATGTCAAAAATGCGATTAGAACTGCTTGCTTAACTTCTTCTCTGAACATGCGCATTCAATTCTACTTCTATAAGTTTACTGTTAAGCAGAATTCCACATAAATACAAGAAACCAATTAACTGATGAAATTCCAAAACCTAAATTAAAATAAACTCAGAACAAATGATTGTCTGTTTATATGATTAGGCCAGATATTACAAGAGTGGCAGGGTTTCTGATCCAAGCCTTTAACATTGATCAGGGCATTTACAAGTAAATAAACATGGAAAGCGTTCCTACCACAACATTTAAATCATAATTAAGAAGCTCAGAATGTCAAACAGCTCATTAATCTTGAATTCCTCACTGATACAAGATCCAGACATTCCACGCGGAACAAAAATAATCGAGTTAAGCTAAATAAATAGATAATAGAACAATCCAAAACAAAATTAAAAGACATTCCTTTGCATTGTAGTTCGCAATACCACGGTGTCCCTGTTAAAGATATTCTGTAGATGGAAGAATTGGTCTACAATAAAGGTTGCTGACAATTACATCAATAACCGAGAAGAGGAAATCTTCAATAAAGCTTTCACATACAAGGATACATATTGAGAAGAAAGTTAACTTTGTGTATTTTCCCTTCCAAATGTAATGCCAGTCTCAAGACCTTTTCCAAATGGGTAAACCCAGAAATAGTTTCAAGATTGCCATACCTTGCCGGGAGTGAAACTGCCAAAACTGGACAAATCTTGCAAACCATGTTTTAGCATTAAGCGGGGATATATTCCAGTAAGCTATCAGGAACATCAAATAAAACATTCTGAGGCCCTTGGACAAATGTTTTGAATGAGCCATTGTCTTTTACAAGAAACACGAGGTAACGAAGAACTTACATCGCCACCTGCATAATGTATTTACTTGCAGATAAAATATGAAATTCTATCCTTTATATCAATTGGATGCAATCCTTGGAAATTGCTATCTACCAGCGTTACAATGTGACTTGATGTAGAATGTTAGAAGCGATATTGTTTTAAAAGTGTTGAATTCCAGGACAGTGAAAAATCCTTGTGTCACCTCAGCCATGAAAAAAATGAAAGTTTGCTTTGTATCTTAAAACTTGTACTCCATCTTCTTTACAATATAGCTTCATGAGATTTGCAGATAAGGCTATTGTCAGAGTGATATTTACATGAATAATAGCAAACAATCAGAACCTCTGCCATCTTGCTCAGCCTGTAAAAATCATTTGCATCCAACGATAGAATTCAAGTGCATCTTCACTTTAAACATTGCTCCTGTTTTATCTTATAAACAAAATTATTTGTCGATCAACGCAATGTTGAACTTTGTCAACATAATGTGCTGGACTATAATAAATAAGGCCCAGAAAAGGTTGACAAGGATGAATCCAGTTTTGGAGTATTTGACTGAATATGCTGTTGCTGCTTTCCAGGGAGCGTCGGAGGCTAAGGTGTATAAAATCATAACAGAGGTTTATCATATCATGGGAGCGTGCATAATAATAAGACATAAATATTTCCCTTTGCACGGGGAATCCAGAACTAGAGGGCATAAGTTTATGGTGAGATGGGAAACCTTTAATAGGGATCTCAGGGGAACTTTTTGATGCTTGCTTTGTCAGAGGGTGATGCTTGTATGGAAGAATCTGCAAGAGGAAGTGGTGGAGATTGGTACAATTGGTACCATTTTAAAGGCAGCTGTTTGGATATATGAATGGGAAGGGTTTCGAGGGATATAAGCCAAGTGCTGGCAAGTAAGACTAGATTAATTCAGGGTATCTGTTTGGCATGGACAAGTTGAACTGAAGTTTTTTTTTCCCGTGGTGTACGCCTCCATGACTCCAAATATTATTGAAGTTTTATTCCAGTTTTCTCTGAAGTTCCCGTTGCTTAATCGAACAAATACTTTCAGAATTTTTTTCCAGCTTTGTGCTTCCTTCAATGACCCAGTTTGTAAAATTCATCCTGAGTTGTTGTAATCATTATGCCACAAATGAATAAATACATTTAGTCATAAAATTCAGTCAAGTAAATGGAATCCCTTTCAATTATATACGTTTGAAGAGCTGCCAATTGTTTTTGTTGTTGAATTCGCTCTTGGGGTGTGCGTGACACTGGTATGGTCAATAGTTATGCACAATTAATTGCCTTTGAGAAATGCTAATGAGCTCAGTATTTGAACTTCTGAAATCTATATCTTGTTGCTGCACATGCTAGTGCTTCAGAATGGGACTTCAAGTCATTGATTCATTAAAGAGAAGGTTTGTGGGAAATAGTATTCCATATCCGTGTGGTCAGAGTCTTGTATGGGACCATTCGCGTTAGTGTCCCTTGTGAGTTCTTCCGTTTCAGTTCCAGGTGGCATAGTTCATCGGTTTGTGATTAAGAACCATAATGTTCAAACCATCGTAAGATGGAGAGCCACTGAAAAGCACTGAATTAGTGCCGTAGAATTTCACGCACAGCAAATCCACCCTTCAGTTCTAAATAATTAACTACAAACTGAGTCCCTAAAGCGATTGAATTGAATGCTTCATTTCACTGACTCTTGAGTGAATTCCGCAAAAGAACTGCTCCGTTTCGAAATGAAAACCTGTATGTATGAATAATTCTCTCAACAATTTGGAATTACGTTTGACCACAGATTTATCTAGCCTCATCACTGTAACATAAAGTCAAAAGTTGTGGGTGCTGCAAGTCTGGAAGTCTGACAAACTCAGAACACCCTCTGTGGAGAAGAAAGTTGAGTTAATGTTACGAGTCCAGAGATCCATATTCAGCCATCAAACTTTTGCTGAAAGAAGAGGTCAGAGATGAAAACTTCTATGTTTGGTAAGTGAACCCCTTGTTTCCAAAAGGCCAAGTAAAAGGGAGAAACTGATGAATCTACAAGTGACGTTATTACCCCAATAATGAATTGAGAAAATAACTGTTGACACAAGTGTCATAGAAAATTAGATTAAATCATTCATGCAATAAAGCTTAAAAAATTTCGTGAGGCACATACTTGAAATGATCGGCCGGAGTTACGGTGAAAAGATTATTTGTAATTGTTTATTATTTCACATGTCATATTTTTCCATAATGCTTTAAGGTACTGCTAATTGTCAGCATGCTGCCATTTTAAAATACATCTTTCACAGATTTATTTTATTCCTCCAGAAGTAATGTAAATGCAGCGTCATTGTTAAAAAAAACTGACATCAACAAACAAAATGGAACTTCAGTGTGTAGTGTCTGGAAATTTCAGTTTAAAGTTTAATGTTTAAAACTTACCGAAAAGGAAACTGATTGATGCTTCTCTCATATGACGAAACTAACTTCGTTGGGTCGTATTCTGAAAAGCGAAATTTTCTTCTTACATGTCTGGAACATTTCAGAGAAAATGTGCTTCAGAGCTATCGTTCTGTGAGCCCTTTCCTGTTAAAAATTAATATATGCTCATGTTACTGTAGGGGAATCACGAGAACTCTGAACAGTTTATCATGCTCGAAGTCAATTCTCTTTCTGACAAACAAAACAAAACATAAAATTATGATGAGGTTTTCTGAAATTAATACAAAGAAGTCAAGAAACAATGGGTCAAATACACTGAAAGTATTATGGATGCAAGAATCAGAATGCATCACTTTGACACTATTTCAATGGCGTGCTTTTTCTTATTCACATGAACTTGGAAAACTGTCAGAAAATTGCTAATGCATAATACTTCCGCTAGTTTCGAGGGCTTAATACATGGTTTCAAATAAAATAAATTCAGGTGTACTGCTTTCACTTTTAGCTGAGCATGATCAGAATCTTTCTCTTAGTATTCATTGAAGGAAAGTAAGTCATTATCGAGTAGAAAAAATGATGTGTTGTGGTATCACCAGAGTGTAGATGGTGTTCTGTGATTAATTGATGCGTTCAGATTTGATCTGCGGAACAGTATCTTGTGTCATCAAGTGACTGATGCATGTAAGTTAAGTAATATGAGCGCTTAGGAACTGATGAAAGATGCTCAAATTCTTCGGTCAGTTCCTCCATGATTTAAAATCATGTTTAACTCGAGTCTTGAATAAATTCAACAACATCTACAGTGTATGGTGTAAAGCTATATCGCAAATATGAAGCGAACTCAGTTGTTAGCAATCCCGTAGTCAACTACCTTTTGGGAGAGGTGACATCAGAGTTTGAATACCATACGTCGTTATAACACCTTCACTACTGAATGCCCTCGATATAATTCTAGAATCACGGCCGCAAGATGAGATAGTTACTGCAAAATCTATTTGTAAGATATAACCATTTATACGGTTGAGGTTAAATAGCTCCTCTTCATTCTGTAATTTACAGAAAATATGCCTTGTCTCTGGAAACTGTTTGCTGTACTTTCAGTCAAAGCACAGGGAATTACTTTTTCCTTAAACTTTTAGATAGCACCGCCAAAGACAATGGAAGAACATTGACCAGAAATAATGCAACACAAGCGAAGTTGTCTAAAGCAAACAAGTTACTTGCTCTGCATATCAGTCCATTTGACTCATTGCTCTCTCCATCTTCATTTATCATACTGTTCCTATCATGTGGAAACCGAACACTTGGCCAATGGATTCCACAGCCACCCGTCAGAAAGTATCCCACCCGACCTACACTCTACTGTATCCTGCAAATCTGCATTTCTCATGGCGAATCCACATAGACTTGCTTTGACAGTGGAAGAACTATAGCTCCTGCAGAAGACCGAAAAATGCACAAGCTCCATACAAGTAGTCATCCAAAGTATGAATCGAACCTTCGTCTGTCGTGTTGTTTTTTTGATTGCCATCCTCTGAGTTGCCGACTTACTAATTGTAAAACAAAGTAGCCTTCTTCTCTTTGCACCTTTACTATACCTATTATCTTTACCTTTCTCTGTTCCTTCATGTCGCTCAATGCTGAACAACATGCTGTGCCTTCTAACTGGTTCACACATTATTTAATTGCAACAACGTTAGTAAAGTGTAACGTTCGTTATTTCAAGACCAGGAATGTGAGATCATCACAACTTTTTTCAGAAAAGAAAACTTCCAGATTCTGCTTCCAAATCTCACGATTTCCATTCTCAAAGCCATCATCGTATGTGCCTCAGTCAGAATGTTCGCGTTATTCTGCATTTCATAGCTTCATACCCTCTCACAAACCATATCCCTATCTCTCCCCTCCTGATACTTGTTTCTGTATCTCTTTACGATTTGCCTTCTTCATCATTCTTCAGATTCACAACCGCAGAAAACGTTGGATTAAAAAGCTTGAGAAAAGTGAATTAAGTTTCACAAGAAGATTACACAACCCCTGCCTATTCGCCAACCAGACACAATTTACGAATGTAAATGAATAAAACCATTGTTATATCACGACACTACCTCGCTCACATATCCCCAGGAAAGTGACACGGATGGTTTTAGTGATGAAACGCTTAAAAAAAGGAAAGGATTACCAATCTGATATTTTTCTCTACCAAAGAAACATTTCCCTCGACTCCATACTGTAAGTTACTCCCTAACAGTCAGCACACCATCGTCATATAATTAATGTCTGCAAGTTAACATGTGTTTGCACTTCCATCTGTTTCCTGACCATGTCCCTTTGTTAATCAGCTAGTTACTAGTCACTAGCCTTCCCTTGACTGTTTCTGTAACTTTATACAAAAACACATAAACCATAACTGAAGGCAGCCAGCCCAGCCTCTTCTGAATGCATGTAGAGTTTTTTGCTTTATTAACTTGACGAACAAAGTTAAAAATCACTGAACAAAAGGTCATAGTCCAACAGGTTTATTTGGAAGCATTAGCTCTCCAAGCACTCCATCTTCTTCAGGTGGTTGTCGAGCATTTCCAGAAGACACAGAATTTACAGCAAAATATGTCAGTGCATTGCAGTTGAAATATGATAAATCGACTTAGATTACGTCTTTCATGCTTTAGAATTGCTAGCTTTGTTTCGTTAGTATGTAAATCCCAGAACATCTTTTTAAGCCATATTCTCAAGATAATTTCAGTTGTTCTGAAAAATGTTGTCATCGCAGCACAGGCGATGAATTAAAGGTGTGAGGCCAAAGTTTTTCTATGTATTACTCTTGAGTCCGAATGGTTCTAATTGTCAAGTGAGATTTGCAGAGTCTTACATGGATTGTTGGTTTTGCATTTCTTGAGCAAAATAAAATTCAGTTCTGAAAATTAAAATCACCTCATAAACTTACGTGTGCGTGCATGCTGCAGAGCCATTGTGAGTGTGTGCATGTGAGTGTGTACATGTGGATGTGAGAACATGTGAGAGAGTGTGTGCTTGCATGTGTAAGCTTGGTGAACTATGTGTGTGAGCCTGTGAGACGGCGCGTGTGTGGGTGTGAGTGTGCAGAGTGTGTGCATGTGCGTCTGAGAGAGAGCTGGTTTATGAGAGAGAGTCTATCTTAGTGTGCGAGAATGTGGGAGTACGTGTTTGCGTGTGGGTGCGCGCACTCCGATGTGTATGTGGTCGAGAGAGTGTATAGTGCAGTGGGGTAACCTGTAGTGTTCCATGAAAGCAACGGTCGAGACAGAGACCACCCTCATGTGTATCAAAATTGGCAATGAGTCTATGCTCTGTTACTTTGCATTGTTGCATTTCCTGAATCCGACTTGGAGGCCAAATATCTTGGAGCACTGAAGTTGTCCCCGACTGAGGGAACACCTTTGCTTGGTGATTGTTGTGGGTATCCACTCACCCGTTGCTGTGGTGTCTGCTCTACCTCGCCAATCTATCATGTCTGAGGGGATCTTTGCCTGCTCTGTATGAGATAGGCAACGTTGGCCGAGTCATATATGCACTGCCATATACATGTTGCCTTGTGTATGTCATCTTGTGTATTTGTAGTATGCTTATGATACTCTGACACATCTTGCAGCAGTTGCCGTCAAAGGGTTTTACAGTGATGTGGTTGATGATGCCCTGAAGGCTGGGCAGCTCGCTCTGAACTGTTTAGGGTTGATAGTTGCTTAAAGGCAAGAAGTGAAGGTGGGGGAAATGTCTTGGCTAGGTGCTTAACTTCAGGCCATTAAACAACCATCAAGCCTTAAACAGATCATTATTCGCATCAAACAGCGCAACCTTCAGGCCAACGTTGGCCACAACACCATAAAACCATGTCAGAGCAGCCGTCTGGGACGTTTGGCCTCGGACGTTCGGGTAACCATCCTCCAATCTGGACTTGTACGTTATTTCGCTCAAAAATCCATAACGTACAGTCAGTCAACGTACGATCCTGTAAATTCCACTTCAGGAATATGACCAGTCTGCCTCAACATGAGGACACAACCAGACTCTAACCTTACATCTTTAATGCATTATCTGAGCTGAGATGACAGCTTTTGTTAGAAAACCCGAAGTTATGCTGAGAATGTGTCTTAAAAGGAATTCTGGGAGTAACATATTAACGGACTGCAGCTCGCAAAAGAATTGTGAAAGTTGAAAGACTTAATCTAAGGATGTTTACAATATTTCAGTCGCATGACACTGTAACGTTTTGCTATAAATGCTGTGTCTTATGGTCCTGCTCCACATCTACCTGATGAAGAAGCAGCGCTTCGAAAGCTAATGCTTCCAACTGGACCTGTTAGTCTATAATCTGGTGTTGTGTCATTTCTAACTTTTTTCACTCCAGTACATTATTGGATCCTCCAAATCTTGAGAAACAATAATAACATCTCAACTCAAATATAAAAAATAAACATTTGATTTATCTCTGCAACTCTGGCCCATTTCAGAAAAAACTGTGCTATGCACAGATTGTAAAATAACATGAAATAGACTCCTCAAGTTCATGAAATTGTGGACGTAGCTTTTGAACATGTTTGTGTATTAATTGAACACGCGATATATTAACTAATACAGAAACTAACTGAGATCACATGGACATTTGGGAGAAAATTCAAAATAGTAAATGCAAGATCTGGCAATATAAACGTTTGAGAAGCAATTGGATTTTCCTTTGGAATAGTTGCACGTTGGCGTTTTAAATCAATTATCTCTAATCACTGGCCCCAAGAATATCTGTACTGAAATACCAATTTTATGAATCACAATCATAAAGGTGGAACACTGTAAAACTTCGCAATTTTTCCCTCTCTCTAACCGATCTAGATACCACTCTGATCCCTGGGATGCCAAGGCTGACGTATGAAGGAAGATTGGACTGATTTGATTATTTTCACTGGAGTTTAGAGGAATGAAGAATGATCTCATAGAAATCTATGCATTTGTGATAGGTGCAGGTCAGGCGCACGCAGGAAGGATGTTCTGCCCATCATGGCGAAGTTTGTCAAAGATTCTGCCACTTAAAGCACTTGAGGCCAAGTGTTGAATGTTTTCAGGAAGGATTTCTATATTGTTCTGAGGATTGAAGGGTTCAGACGTTATGGAGAGAAAGCAGGGGCGGGTAGTCTGAAATGTTTTAAAAATTGCTAAAGACCGGAAACAGACGATTCGGCCCTGAAAGTGGGCACCGATCCTTCAAACTGTACCCCACACAGGCACCACACCCCCCACAACACTTTCACTGTATGCCGACTTGTCCCATGACTAACGTACCTAACCTCCACATCCCTGAACACAATGAGCAATTTTGTCGAAGCAATATGGTAAACCGTACCTCTTTCGATTGTGGGAGGAAACCAGAGAACCCAATGGAACCCGAAGCAGGCATAGTGAAAATGTGAAAACACAGCACAGGCTCTTTCCCAAGCATGGAATTGAAACAGGTTCCTGGTGCTGCGTGATAGCAATTGGTTGAAGAACAATGGCAACATGGAATAGATTAGATTACTTACAGTGTGGAAACAGGCCCTTCGGCCCAACAAGTCCACACCGACCCACAATCCACCCATACCCCTTACCTAACACTACGGGCAATTTAGCATGGCCAATTCACCTGACCCGCACATCTTTGGACTGTGGGAGGAAACCCACGCAGACACGGGGAGACCGTGGAAACTCCACGCAGTCAGTCGCCTGAGTTGGGAATTGAACCCGGGTCTCAGGCGCTATGAGACAGCAGTACTAACCACTGTGCCACTGTGCCTGTCATTGAATAGGGGAGAAAGTTTGAAATGACCAACCACTCTCCTATTTTCATTTTTATTTATTCATTTGTTGAATATATGTGTTCCTGGCTGGCCAGTGTTTATTTCCAATATTTATTGCCCGTTAGAAGTTGTTGGTGAACTGCCTTCTTGAACCACAGCTTTGCACCTACTGTAGGTTTACACACAATGCCATGCGAGAGGAAATTCCAGGATTTTGAAGCAACAATAGTGAAGTAACAGATACATACTTCCAAGTCAGATTGATGAATGGCTGGTAGGGGTTTTGAAGGTGGTGGTCTTCCCATATCCTTGTCCTTCCAGACCAAAGTGGTGGTGGGTTTGTATGATTCTGTCGGAAGATTTGTGGCGAATTTTCCACAGTGCATCTTGAGGATAGTATACTCTGCAGGAACTGAGTGTTGGTAGTGAAGCGAGTAGATGCTTCAGGTTTTGGTGCCAATCAAGCAGGTTGCTATGTTCTGGATGATGCCCAGCGTCTTGAGTGTCGGGGGGGCTGTATCTTGTCAGGCAAGTGTAGAGTATTCCATCACACTGGTGACCTGCGACTTGTAGATTCTGAATAGGCTTTGAGGAGCCAGATGTGAGCGACTTTCCGCAATATTCTTAGCCTTTGACCCGCTGTTGCATCAACTATGCTCATGGGGTGAATCTAGTTGAGTTTCTGGTCAATGGTAACCCCGACAATATTAATGACGGGAGATATGTTGATGGCAACAGCATTGAATGTCAAGAGGCGGTGATTATATTATCTTTTACTGGTGATGGTCACTGCCTTGCATTTGTGTGATGCGAATGTTTCTTCACAAATGTCAGCTCAGACTGAAATTTTTTCCAGATGTTATTGTGTTTGAAAATGGAATGCTTCAGTATTTGAAGAGTCATGAATAGTTGGAAAGATGTTGCAATCATCATGAACATCCCCACTTCTGGCCTTGTGATGGAGAGAAGGTCATTGATGAAGCAGCTGAAGATGTTTGGACCAAATTTCAGTACCCTGAGGAACCTTGCTGAATTATCTTCAACTGGAGATGGCTGATATTTCACAGTCACGAGGATTTTCCTGTGTGTTCTGCGTGATTTTATGCAGTGGAGAGTTTTCCCCTTATTTATTGAAGGTTTACAAAGTCTCACTGATGACAAACTCGTGGATTTGCTGCATTTAGTCATTGGCTGTCACTTTCACCTTAACTCTGGAATTCAGCTGTTTTGCCCATTATTGAATCAAATCCGGCATGAGATCAGGAGCTGAATGGCATTGCTTATCCCAAACTGGGCATGATTGAAAAGGTTTTTGTTGATCAGGCGCTACTTGATTGCAGGTTGGTGGCACATTCTATCACTTTACTTATGATTAAGGGATCAATGATGGGAGAATGATTGGCTGCATTGGATTTTTCTAGGTTATTGTGTACAAGTCATGGGTAGGCAATGCCAATGTCGAGTAGACGCCAGTGCTGTAACTATAGTGGAGGCTACGAGAGTGGCATGTTGTGGAGCAGATATCTTCAATACTATTGCCAGAATGGTTTCAGGACCTGTAGCCTTTGCAGAATCCAGTGTCTACAGCCGTTTCTTAATATAACGTGGAATGAATCGAATTGGCTGGGGAACATTGGAACAGGCCAAGATGAATCATCCACAAAACTCTCCTATCTGAAGGCTTTGCGAAAACTTTAGCCTTATCTTTTTCTCTGATGTGCGAAACATTAATATCAAAATAGCTAGTGACTAATAAAAGGGAATGAGAGCTGACATTTTGTTTGAATGTTGGCACGGAGATCACAAACGAATGACATTGAAAGCCCACGATCATTCCCGGGAAAATAGTTCTCATTACTTTGCGGCTCAATGAAACATCCCTTATCATTTCAATGAAGGAAGTGAAAAGTGGGCTGACTTTGGGGAGGTTTAAATCACCTTGATATGTATTCTGCCCTGAAGCAATTTCCTCCATTGCATGCAAAAGGAATTCTAATCAACTATTGTGCGGAGACTTGCGGTTTAACAGTGAAACAACGGCAACTCAAAGGTTATAAAGACGCTGCATGAAATTTATCTATTTATTAATGCAGGAAATTATATCTGCATTCGCTTTATGATTGAGACTGGAATCTGTTTTATACCGCGAAAATACCACAAGCAAACGAGAGGCAATCTTCCACCTATTTGATGCAGAATTGTGCATGCCGGATGATATAATAACATGAGCTATGAATTTATTTGACTCAAAAGATTGATGACTCTGTTAGCGTCCGGCTGTATCTGTATGTGGCAATGATGAGGCAGGTGAATTGGATTTTCGTTGTGAAAGGGAGACTCAGAAAACAACGACATTGTGCTCACATTTCTACTGGGCATTACAAGGAGAGGTGGGCAATAAGTTTAATTTAGTTGTGATAGAGGGTTTTGAGAGAAGGCAGACCATTTTAACAGAATTTTAACAGGATGCCGGACTGTGGGCTGGCGACTGAGCAATGTAGTAGCTCCCAGATAGTTTTCTAGCCAATGAAGAGTGAGGGAATTGTAAGCCTACTTTGTGATTGTTAACGCCTTATGGGGTATTAGGCAGTGCGGTTATTTTCAGAATGATATTGGTAAAGGAGAGTGAGTTGAGTTCTGGTATTATTGTTCAGGACTGAAGAAGAGCCGGATGTGACAAAGGCTTAATTATCATAATCTGCTTCATCAAGAATAATCCTTCCATCAGAAGGTCAGAACTAGCAATGCCTACTTACTATTGTACAAAATTCAGCACGACCTGGGACTCCTCAGATCGTGAAGACACACGTTTGGGACAGGTGATCCTTGACCCTTCAACGTCAGTACCATGCTTCTTACGATTTTACAGCGACGACACAAAGACTGAGCGGTCTGTCATTGGATTCTCCTCATAACAATCGAATCATTTTCCAGGCAGGTCCATGAAATGAGTTTGTTCTTTTATCTCTTATAAATAATAATGACTATTTCTCATTAAGATGTGATTATTTACTCCACAATCTTCAAATTAGTAAACATTAGTAATAGTGAGAACGTTTTTGGTATCTATCTTTCCAGAAAAACAGAGAGCACAGCACATATCACATGGAGAAACCTAATTGGATCTTGAACTCCAAAGCAACATATGCAATTATGCAAAATAGATCTCTGCTTCATTGACTATCCTATATCCCAGAGGAAGATAATTCAATGGTTAAACGATTTTTCGTTCAATTCCAAATTCAGTTTTAAATTAATTTAAGCATTACACATGACAAAATGGAAGGATTTAGATTAACGTAACGTGGTATGGAACAAAACGTTAGAAAGGTAGGTTGATTTACATCTGAAGCCTACATTGCCATTGAAGTTAATTCTGGTCTTTTTCACACTCTCCTATGTAACTGCCCGAACAGAACAGGTTTTCATTTGATCTTACTGAAATCGACAGAATATCTCTTGAAGTCTGTGATGACCAGTGTCCAGATGAGACACAATTGAAAATGTATAACCCTCGCTTACCTCAACATGTTTACTGATTTCATTGCTCTGTTTGTTAGCTATAATGATACGCAAATGTTTGCCTGTGAAAAGCAAAGAACGACAGAAATATGCTCAAAACGTTCACTTGTGGCATTTTCAGCGCTCCGGTATACCACTTCGTACGGGTTTATATTCATTGAAATATAAAACAAACTTATGCAAGTTTTGATAATTCATATATTTAACTGTAAACATGTGTCACAGTCTGATGATCTGCATATCACAACCTCCTGTACTACGCCAAACATGATTTGAACAAGACACCTGACATTTGAAAGATTGTTGTGTCTGAATATCCAAAACGAACAGCAAAAATCATGAGTATTCTGATTCCATTTTGTACCTACTTTTACAGTCTTCTTTACTCAAACTTCAGGTTCACAACTTCAGATGATGAACAATATCATTCATTTAGAAGTTTATTTTTCCTTGGAGTCTTTGTTTTATATTCTTCAGAGTTATTTACGCCATTTGGAACTGAACCTTATATTGTCATTTTCATTTTCTTTCGAGCAATGTTATGCCTCATTTGTAGAAAAATCCGCACGCATTTAATTTTTGTCTCATAGCACATTATGATCGTCAAACACACTGGCCTTGAAAAGTTTGCTGGATCTTCCGTTTTGTTCATCTCCTTTTCCCGTTTGGCACTTTGTAGACTCCAAGAATCAATACTGATTCCATAGCCTCAGAGCCGAACGCATGATACCCGTAATCCATTTTCCTCATGTTATTTCCCTGCTGTCCCACCCAGACGTTGACTTATTTGTCTTTTGTTTACCTTTCTCAGCAAAGAGGACCCGTTTTCGTCCCTTCACACATCGAAGAACGCCTGTTATGCATCTTTATTTCTCTTTCACAATAACAAACATCGCTTATTTTTATACCAAGCCTCCACATTACGGGTTCTCTTCGCACCTTCTCCACCTCTGTCAGAAGGATTAAATAAAAACAACTTTCAGCACTGTTTAGTTCTGAAAAACAGTCAGACTGGACTTGAAACATTAACTTTGTTTCTTTCTCCACAGATGTTGCCAGAAATGCTGAGCTTAATCCAACAAGTGCCTCAGTTATTTTGTAACGCTTCTTAGTTAGTCAGTTCATTCTTCCAATATACTTCATGATCAATGGTAAGTGTGGGAGAATTTCCTCATCTGGCACCCTGGAGTACCCAATGACAAACGCACACAGCACCCTTTGTGCAAGGATTCATGCAGAATCCATGCAAGGATTCACAAAGCTGATGGAGAATGGTGAATCCTCTCTGCGATTCCATTGCAGTTACAAATGTTGACATTGTCAAGAAGCATCCCAGTGTACATTGAAGTATGGTAGCATTGAATCTTCTTGCACAGAGTGCATTCAAATGTTCAATGACAGTCAGTTGAACAAAAGGTTCTCTTTTATTCCAGTTTGCTTTTTCTAAATAAGATGAACGATAAACCTTTATTTCGATTATTTACCAACAAATGCCTTAAATCATATAACACTCGAAATCTAGAAAAAACTGACTTTGGATTGAAATTTGTATCTGTTTGCAGATTATTCTGTGGACATGGCGAATAACACAAATCCTCAGTTATGTTTATGCAGACAATCTCGGTGTGATTGTCTGCATAAACATAACTGCCCATATTATGTGAAGCGGCCAGAGAGGATTCGATCCCTACTGGTAACGCCTGTGATAATTCTTCCCTGGTCTCTTTCAACTTTTCCAAATAAGCTTCCCTCAGCTTTCTGGATTTTTCCAAATAGGAGGCGTTTTAATCCCAGTAAACTGTATTCTGTCTCTGTCTCTCCCCTCTTTCCTGGACAGACACACATTCTGAGCTTTTTTCATTCTTATTAGCTTGCTTCACTTGAAATTGATATTACATTTTCTCAACCCTGCTATCTCTACTTATTTCAGCGGTGTCAATTGTTAAGACCAATGCAACATATTTATTGAGGGTTGTGCTCATGACTTGCATTTGCGTGCACAGATTTTATCTATGTTCTGTGCTCATTCCTACTGATTCCCAAGCTATTTCCATGCTCCATATATCTCTCTTCAATTTCCTACTTTCCTTCTAAATTCTTCCTTTGCACTTCTCGGACTCTGGGTACTTGTGGTATTCAGACCTGGGTCTCTGCATTTGTTCATTTTTTATAGAAACATCCTCAAGTTTGTAACTCTTGACATTAAATGTTATCCTTTCTTCGAGGTCATTGCTTGATTTTATGGGAACATATTTGGTCTGAACTTCTGCTATTTTCTTCTTGACAACGCCTCGAGTTCTGACGACTTGATCTGCAAGTATTTTCTCCCAGTGGACATCGACCAATTAGCTTTTTTGTTAATTAATTACCCTGTCCAGATGTAAGTGCTCTTATTCTCAGGCAGTCTTCATTATTTTTCCATTGCGATCCAAAAACAAACTTGGTTTTTTTATTATCTCTACCTTGCTCATTTGTAAATATAACTTACCAATCCCTTTTCATATTCTTCTGGATTGCGAGTGAACCTGTCAAGCTTCCTCATTGTCTTTTGAATTACGCTCATTCAGTCCAGTGATTAGTAGTCCATCGTGCACCAGATTTAAGCATTCTACAGAGTATAAAGGCTTTAGAATGTCAGGAGTTGAGTTATACGCCGCAGTATTTCAAGCTTCTCAACTGCATTTCCAGCAATTATGTTTGTATAGCTTCTCGAGTACACTTTCTGTTCAAGGGCAACGCCCACTAGGTTGATACTGTAACTACTTGGAAATATATATTGTCTGAGATGTTTCTGCCATGAATGCTACTTATCACTTGTCATTCCAAGCCTGAGTATTGCATTTGCCTTTGTGCATTTGAACATAGGCCTCTTCATTACTATGGTGCTAATTATCAGCCACCATCTCACGATATGATAATATGAGCATCATTGAGGAAGCAGCGAAAGTTGGTTTGGACAGGACAATAGCCTGAGAAACTCCTGCAAAGATGTTGTGGAACAGAGATGACTGATCTCCAAAATTCACAAATAGCTTACTTTCTGCCAGGTATGAATGCAATCATTAAACTTTTGCTTCCAAAGTGTTTTGGAAAGAAAGTATTAAAATGTAGTGTTACAATTCTGTTTGGGGTCCACCGAACACTACGAGATCTGTGAGAATACCATTAAGTCATCATGTAAGTTTGTTCAACAATAAATGGATTTTAAATCAGACATCATTTGATTTTCCTGTTGTGTTGAGAATGTGAAGAAGACTGAACATCAGGATCTAACAATGGAAATGTCACTTTCCTATTTGCATCTCATCTGCAAGTTGTGAATATAGATCGGAGTGCTGAATAGTGTCAAAGATGTAGGGAAGGCAGAGATAGTTGATTTGGATGGAGTACCCTGTAATTGGGTCTAACAAGTGCCATGTATCTACCTTCAGACAGTTAAAAGCTGACGTCAGGAATCAGACTTTAACAGCATATCGTGATGGTTTGCTCCCTCGAAACTGATCTCTGAAATTCCATTGATACCTCATGTATATAAATCCCTTAAGATGTTTCTAAAATGTGATGAGATATTCATCGATATGACAGAACAGAACTTGTCCCCATTAAGGGATTTTTCTTGATTCAGTTTCCAAACGCATAGATAACTGATTTGGCATTGTACCTAAATGTGACAAAAAAAAGATTCTTTTTTAATAAAAATACGAAACGATTTCTGTCACCTTCACTTCCCAAATGTTTTTCCAGGTGTGAGAAGAGAAATTCATTGCCTCTACCAGACGATACGTTTAACCGATGGTTCCTAGAATGACAGGAAATTACTCGTTCGGGAATTGCTTTGGATCGTAGAGGCAATTCCAATTCTGTTATGTACAGGAACAGGAATTCCGATAGTATGCATGACCTCAGCTTTTACAACATCGACAGTCCACGAATTGGACATGGTCTTGACTCCCAGTAGTTGCATGTCAGTGCTGAACATTGCATGAAGGTGCATCCATATTTCAGACTTTGCGTTTTCTGTGAAAGAGTCATCGAGTCATAGAGAGAAAAAGCACTGAAACAGACCGTTCTGTCCAAGTTGTCCCTGACAAAAAGATAATGTAAGCTCTTCTAGTGCCATTTTCCAGCACTTGGCCCATATCCCGCGCAACCCTTTCTGTTCATATACCCATGCATATGCCTTTCAAATGCTGTGATTGCACCATCCTCCACCATTTTCTCTGGCAGCTCATTCCATATATGCGCCACATTCTGCGTGCAAAGGCTGCCCCTTGGGTACCATTTATATCCTCCCCTCTTATACTAAAAAACACCCCTTTAATTCTGGACTTGCCCACCTCAGGGAAAAGACTTATCTGTTTTCTCCTACCAATGCCCTTCACGATTTCTTTAGGGTTAATACTTAGCCTCCGATGTTCCAGAGAAAACAGCCCCAGCCTATTCAGTCTCGCCCTATAAGTCAAATCCTCCAACACTGGCAACATGCTTGTACTTTTTTTCCTCACTCTTTTAAGTTTCACAACATCATTTCGATAAGAAGGAGACCAGAATTGCACGCAATATTCCAAAAGTGGCTTAAGCAACGTCTTTTACTGCCGCAACGTGACATCCCAATTCCTATATTCAGTGCTCTGCCTAATGATGGAAAGTATTATCAACCACTTCTTGATTATCCGATCCACCTGCAACTCTACTTTAAAGGAACTATGAACCTGCACTCCAAGGTCTTTCTGTTCAGCAACACTCCCCAGGACCGTTCCTTTAAATATAAATGTCCCGCTTTGGTTTGTATTTCCAAAACAAAGCATCTCACGTTTTTCTAAATTAGTCTCCATCTGCCATTCGTCAGCCCAAAGGTGGGCGGCACAGTGGCACAATGACACAACTGTTGCCTCACAGTGCCAGAGACTTGGGTTCAATTCCTGCCTCGGGAGACTGTCCGTGTGGAGTTTGTACATTCTCCCGGTGTCTGCGTGTGTTTCTTCCCGGTGCTCTGGTTTCCTCCCACAATCCAAAAATGTACAGGTGACGTGAATTGGCGTTGCTAAATTGCCCAAAGTGTTAGGTGAAGGGGGGATGGGTCTGCATGTGTTGCGCTTTGGTAGGTTGGTGTGGACTTGTTGGGCTGAACGGCCTGTTTCCACACTGTAAGTAATCGAAAATGTGATCAAGATCCCGTTGTACTCTGAGGTAACATTCTTCATTGTCCACTTCGCCTCGAAGCTTGGTGCTCTTTCCTGAAATTGTGCAGAATTTTCATTGGTTTCTCTCTGAGTTCAGATAGGCAGTTACTGCTTCCAATACACTGATAAAATCGCCTTGCAACAACAGACAAAAATTGCCAGGGTTTTGTAGGTGAATGAAATTTTCAACAACTAAATGGAGTCTGTAATGATGCAGATGCAGTAAACTATTGCTGGCAAAGTTTGGGAGCATATGTAGACGACAGAGAAACTCAATGATGAAATAGCATCATTCATAAGGGAGAGGATAGCATGGATGATGGGGGCAGGCGTGAGATATGGATGAAAGTATAGAACACAGAGGCCAGGAGTGAAACATAGTGACGGCTTTTAGAAAAGCACGCCTAATTAAGAATAGAATGAAAAAGTTAAAATAACTTCCTGATAGTGCACAATTGAAAGAAATTAGTCATATCCATGACACATGACATTCCCAACGCTTGCTGCAAATCCGCCACTTCATCAACGCAATCTTGAAACTTGACATTGTGACAATATCTCAAGTCCATTTTTTCGATGGACAGCAACATTTCACTCCCTCTGTCTCAGTGAGAGGATCAGTATGTTTGTGGCATAACTGAGAATTAACACAACCAATACTCTATCAGTGCAGGGTCAGTGTGTTTAGAAATGTATTTTTTTAAGTTTTCCCACATAGCTCATGGAGTGCACTTTGTTGTTTTGGTAAAGTATCAAAGGGACGTTTTAGAGCTGGAACACAGCAACTGTAGAATCAAAAGTTCATAGAGATGTATAGCATCGAAACAGAGCGTTCGGTCTGACTCGTCCATTCCGGTCTGATATCCTAAATTAATCGAGTCTTATTTGCCAGCAGTTGTGTCATATCTATATAAAAATGACTTTTGATTTCGACACCCATCCAGTTGTGTTTTAAATGCTGCAGTTGTACCAGTTTCTACCATCTCCTCTGGCAGTTCAATTCCACACGTGTACTATCTTCTGTCTGGAAAAAGTTGCTGGTTATGTCCCTTTTTAAAACTTTTCCCTCTCACCCTCATTCCCAGCCCTCTAGTTCTGGACTCTCCGACTCCAAGAAAAAGGTCGTTTCGGTTTATCCTATCCATGTCCCTCATGACTTTATAAACCTCAATGTGGTCAACCCTCAGCTTCCAACGCTCCAGGGAAAACCATCCCAGCCTATTCTCCCTCTCCCTCCAGCTCTTCAAACCTGGCGACATCGTTGTAAATCATTTCTGTACCCTTCCATGTTTCTCAACAACATTTTTGTGGGGAATGTGTGGGGGCGGGGGGAGTGGGGGTGAAGGGGGCGGTGGAGTGCAGGAATGCACACAGTATTCCAAAACACCAGGTCTCGGCATGAAGTAAGTGGTTCTCGAAATGGAAACCTTGACAATTCTACTGACAGAGGCTTTGAAATCATGGACAGAACTCAAAGTGGGCGGCACGGTGGCACAGTGGTTAGCACTGTTGCCTCACAGTCCCAGAGATGCGGGTTCAATTCCCGACTCAGGCGACTGACTGTGTGGAGTTTGCACATTCTCCCCGTGTCTGCGTGGGTTACCTCCGGGTGCTCCGGTTTCCTCCCACAGTCCAAAGATGTGCGGGTCAGGTGAATTGGCCATGTTAAATTGCCCCTAGTGTTAGGTAAAGGGGTAAATGCAGGGGAATGGGTGGGTTGTGCTTCTTCGGTTCAGTGTGGACTTGTTGGCCCAAAGGGCCTGTTTGCACGCTGTAAGTAATCTAATCATCCTCTTTCCTTCGTCTGGGAATGGCTATGAACTGAATTGTACTATGGCATACAATACAAATGAAGAAAATGTCATGAAGTCAGCCCTTCTTTTTTTAAGTATCACTAACGCTTAAATGGAATCAAAAGGTCAAATGGAATATGTGGAAATGCTCTTTAATGCTATATTCTCTGAAATTCCATCGATACTTCGTTAATGCACCTTTTATGATCGGCACGATCATTGACCAATATACCTCTGTTGTCCATCCAATGAGGATTTGACAAAGTCGAAAACTTTCATGTTATAAAAATTGTTGAAGTTGTTTTGTGAAATTATATTTTTCACTATCCCTAACCTGACCATGTTGTTTAGGAGCGCGCAGTCAAAACTTGCAAACTTGCACAAGTCAAAAGATGAAAGTGGATACTCCACTTTCGTAAAGCCGTGGATATGAACTCCAAGATCCTTTGGTTCCTCATCACTCTTTAAGGCCCTGATCCTGTTGGTTTGGTGTGCGCAGTCAAAATTCTTAACCTTGCACAAATTAAAAGATGAAAGTGCATAACCTAGCCACAACACATCATAGCTCTCAAGGTAAACTTCTGGGATATTATACGGAGCAAATCAAAAGAGCAGAGAGTTCAAGCTTCCACCAATGGTCTTTATCATACTCCTCTTGATGAACTCCATGATTTACTTTCTAGCTCCAACTCTTAAGAGGTTGTGTTTTGTTATGGTTTGCGAATTGTGGAATGCCTCAGGAGTCCTTGCTGGGTCGATTGCTGTTTATTATTTATATGAATGCTTTGGATGAAAATGTACACGCATGATTAGCAAGCTTGCAGACAAAATTAAAACAGGACGTACTGTGTGGAGTGAGAAAGTTTATCTGAAATTGCAGCAGGAACTTGATCAACTGGGGAAGTGGTTTGAGGAATGACACATTGGGGTTGATGCAGATATGTATGAGGGGCTGCATTATGAAAAGCCAATTTGAGGTAAGATTTTCATGAGCTTCTTCTATTTTGCTTTGCTCCTTCTTATGTACCAGAACTTTACCTTGAGAGCTATGATGTGTTGTGGCTAGGTTATGCACTTTCATCTTTTAATTTGTGCAAGGTTAAGAATTTTGACTGTGCACAGCAAACCAACAGGATCAGTGTCTTAAAGAGTGATGAGGAACCGCGGGATCTTGGAGTTCATACCCACGGCTTTCCGAAAGTAGAGTCCCAGGTAGGCAGGGCAGGGAAGAAGGATTTTGGCACACTGACCTTCATCAGTCAGGGCATTGATAATAGAATTTGCAAAGTTATGTTTCGGATTTACAGGACGTCAATGAGGCAGCACTTGGAGTATTCTGTTCAGTTTTGGTCACCTGGATCTCGGAAGGATGTCATTAAACTGGAAATAGTGGAAAAAAAACTTTAAAAGATTGCTGCCAGGACTCAAAGTTCTGTTTCATTTGGGAGAGCTTGGACAATGTAGGAGGTTTTTTTAAATTTTGTAGCGGAGGAGACTGAGGCAGGGAAATTATAGAAGGGTGTCAGATCATGTGAGGCATTGTAGAAAGTGAATGCATGCAGTCTTTTTACCAGGGTTGTGGGATCAAGAACTAGAGTGCATCAGTTTAAGGTGAGAGTGGAAAGAATGAAAGGGAACCTGAGAGTGAACTTTTTTGACATGGATGGCGTTATTGAAATGGATGCGCTGCCGGCAGAAGTATTTGAGGCATGAACATTAACAATTTTTAAAAGGACTTTTGACAAGCACATGGATAGGAAACTTCTTAAGATATAGAGGCCAAGTGCAGAAAATGGGATTAACATGGGCCGACATTTTGGTCGTGTGGACGAGTTTGGGCCAAAGAACGTACCTTCGTCAGTAGGATTCTATGAGTCTACTGGAAAGCAGAAAGTGTGATAAAAAAAAACAGAGAGAGTAGAAGAACGTGTGGACCATGTACTAAAAGTGTTCATCAGTTAATGCTAGATTTTAAGTATTCATAGCTGAAAGGATGGTTGCCAGATCCATATTTATTTGCAGTTCATGTTCTCAGTACGAAAAGGCTTCAGTGTGACCATAAAGGTCTGGACTACATATCGTTTGTCCACATTTGACCTAATGCATGTTAAGTCTGTAAACGTGATTGTGAAATGATATAATGGAAGACAGCAAACAGGAATGGCAATCTCAGTCTGTACAGTCAGCTGGTCTATAACTTTACTGGGCAGGCCCGCAGAATCTGCGATAATACAATGAAAGAGGAAAAACAGAAATGCAAATCTCAATGTGCAATGAGGTCTCGTCATCAAAGAGGGAATCAGGACCTACAATAATGCAAATGATGATGCAGTTAAAGCCACTTTGATACCATAGTCACTGTACTGCAACATTTTCGATGACAACCTGCAATTATAATATTCCAGAAATATTCATGTGACATGTGATATAGTGAAGTATGGGCCTTTGGGCATACACGGAGCTAACTATAGGAGAAAGAGTGGAAATTGTTTCTTTAATTTTAAAAATAAGCCACATAAAATGCTTCCCTTAAAATGTTTGACTTTTGGAGTGTCAAAGGCTAAATTGCTGCTGATCATAATACTGGAACACTGGAATCGCAAGGAGACCAGATCAGTTAACAGAAGCAGACTAGCTTCCCTAAACAACAGTACTGAACCAGATTTCGAGGATATGGTCACTTTGTATAAAGTATTTATTCCAGGATTAATAGTTGTTTTCAGCATTAAATAGTTGCTCTGACACCTGGTCTACTGCAGTATGATGAAGAGTTTAAGATTCTCCAATTACTTAGCAAAGAAACTAGTGACCAGCTCAACTGAACTTCAGCTTTTTGGAAACTCATGCACTTAGGAAAACTTTTAAACTCTTGTCCTGAATTTAGCGAGTTTGGAACTATTCCCTCAACTAATCCTTATCAGACAAAATTAGGATGTCCCATTAGCTTGCAGTTGTGTCGGTGCCAAGGTGCTTTCTAATGTGAGGCTTTGGGGGATGTTCAGGCAACAAATGCAGTTTGGAAAATGTAAAGATTCGTTTATTGTAAACTTTGAATGGCGATCCGGTGTGCAGTAACTTTCTGAAGAAGACAGCTGACTGTGTGTCTCGATATTTCATTGGGAGCAAGGGACTGGTTAATGTTCGAAGTTGTGGAAAGAAGGATTAGAGGTGATTAGTTTAAATTAGAATAAAAGAGAACCCGAGAGGCAACATTTTTGCACAGAGCGTGGTATGCATGTGAAAGGAGCTTGCGAGTAGAAGTGTTTGAGGCAGGTTCATTAAAAACATTTAAAAGGCATTTGGACAAATAGACAGCGAGAAAAGTTCTCGGAGGACATCTGCCAAATGCAGGGAAATGGGGTTAGCATGGATGGAACCTTTGGTTGGCAAAAGCCAGTTTGGGTCAATAGGCCTGTATCCACGCTCAATGGCTCTCCATTTACGCTCTTGTGCCGAAATGAGTTTTAAATTCGCGTATCAAGCCATGTTCCCACCCATTCAATTTTGGTCAGTAACAGAGCATCCTCAAAAGAATAAACACGCCATTAATTTATTGTAATGGCAATATCTCCACTCAAAAATGCCAAAACGTTGAATATGCAAGTTTTGTATTCATTCCCAAGTTTAAGGTGTTCATGCAGGCTTTTGCTGTTTTGTTTTTCTACTGTTTTTAACGCTTCAGCATGAGAGTCGGCGAGATAGAAGGCTGGGATATGATCACTGTTGGAGTGCAGGGAGTATTGAAGTTTTCTATCCTATTCTGATTTAACATTGGGGAATAGAAACCACGTGGGCTGTACAGCACAGTCTGAAAAATCAATTAGATTGAATCTTGCTGAGATAGATAAATGATAATGGCAGGCGGAACTACTGAGTGGGAAGCAATGAATTACAGTATCGCAGTAATATTACAGTGCAGAAAGAGACCATTAGGACCAAAGAATCTATTATCCAGTGCGAATTTCATACGTTTTCAAACAAAACTGCACACCATTACCACCCAATAAAAAAATGTATCCAATGCCTTCTTGAATGCTTCCATTGAACCTGTTTCTCCCACATTGCCAGGAAATGCATTCAATGCGCTATTACTTCGCTATTTGGATGATGCTTTTTTTTTCTCAGTGCAGAACACTGAGTCACCATAGGACCGGATAAGAGCTGATAAGGATCTGATTCATTCATGGTGAAGAATGGTCAGAATGTCGACTCTCCTGCTCCTTGAATGCTACATTACCAGCTGTGATTTTCCAGGAACACATGTTCTGACTCTGATCTCCAACATCTGCAGTCCTCACTTTCGCCGAGCCAGTAACATGCCTTCTTCAGATTTAAAAGACCTTTGTGAAAAGAGCTGAGAGAACTACTTCATGGTGCTGCCGTCCTGTTAGTTCCTTTTCTTGTCTCGTAAAAGTTTCTCTCTGTTTTATGAACAGCTCAAGCAGTTTAACTTCTCGAAGACAATTGCTCATTTTGTTTTGTCAAGCAGGTGACCTTTGTCATTAATAATTCATCACAGGTCCACAAAGCAGACAGCTTCATATGCAAACAACTACTGGGATGCTGTTCGTTTGCTGTTTCTGTTTGGGAGCCACAGCCATATAAGCAGTGCTCACAGTGAACGTCACTTGTTTTCAAAACATGAAGCTTCAAAAACCCTGAGTTTCAGGCTGTTCTTTCTGATTCTCGTCCTCACTTTAAACATCTCAATCAAATGATAAGGCGTCGTCTTTGCGTGGAAATATCTGTGGTGGGCCAATTGCTTCCCTTATCCTTATCATTCGAGAATAAAAAAGCATAAAGAATGTTGACAAAAAGGCTTTACCCCTCTGTTGAAAAACTACTCATTAGATTATATCGTTCATTTGACGTCTGTCGGGATGAATGGGCACCCTGACTCATGACTCTCCATTTTTCTACTTCACAGTGATATCCGCATTCTGATTTCTGTATTTTTACCAAGATACCTCTTGGAGCTATTACTACACGAAGGACACTCTCGTATCATTTCCATGAGCAGGAAGTCAGGAATTGTGTGGCACTGGCAGAACCTAAACTGGACATCAATGAGCAACTTAGCTCTGAGTGTGATGCGGCGTTTCAGCGATGTTCATGACGCTTTCTTGCAATTTAACGATGCTCTAGTGTAGATTGGTGCAGTGGTAACTGATCGAGGTCGGCTTTTTGTGTACACGTAATTTTCCAAATTGCCAGGTAATTGCCAGAGTTGTGGCTGCGCTGAAACAATTGGGTTCGGGGTGTGGAAAATTCTGGAGAAGAAGTCTTCACTGCTAATGTTGGAGTGTTTTTAGGAGCCACAGCCTTTGATGCATGCAGTGACCACCAGCCGTTCTTGTTAAGACATGGAGTGAACAGCTCTGATTGAAGACTGGCATCTGTGATGTTGTTGTGCTCTGGAACTGCTGTAGACAACTACCTTTTCGATTTCCCTATAAGCCATAGCGACAACTTTCTGCTCCTCCACTCTGTTAGTCCTGAGGAATTTCCCAAAGACCATTAGATGTGGTACACAAGTAAGTTGGATTTATTCATTGAACACGTGGGAACAATGCTCGAATATAGAGTCAAAGAGTCATTCAGCACGGAAACAGACACTTCAGTCCAAGTAGCACATGCAAAAGACATGCTTATCCAATTGTCTTTTAAATGTGATAACTGTGTTTTCACATATGCAGTGCGATTGGAAATGAAGTTGTCTTCTCTCTGCTGAAGAACTGTGGAGAACACGAGGAATGGAGATGCTGGAGATCAGAGTCAAAAAGTGTAGTGCTGGAAAAACAGAGCTGCTCAGGCAGCATCCGAGGAATAGAAGAGTCGAGGCTTCCGCCATTAGTTCTTCATCAGGAACGATTGTGGGTTGTACTGCATAACATCTCCTATCGTTGGTCACAAGGTCACGTGTCAGCCAAAAACCAACCCTGACATGACGTACTTGAATGCACTAACTAGTGGAAGATACCTCAATACTCTGGAAATATATTCTTATAAACTCTGACCCTCGTGTCTGTCGAGCACGCCTCAGCACAATTCTGGAGTTTATTTAGTAACGGACTCTCGTCTTTATTCTTGCAATGCAGCTGATCAGGCATCATGCCACATGGAAATGTTCACCCGTGTCTCAAACTCCAGCTCGTTATTTCATGATCTCAAGCCCATGCTCATCACGAAGTTGCTGCCAGTACACAGTTAGATTTCCATAAACCCCTGCTCGCATTCAATCTTTACCATGCTGTCAGCTTGAAAGGCAAACACACATTAATCGATTGTTTCACACTATCCTTCATCATTTCAATTACTGTTCAATTTTCTTTATACCAGTTTCTATTTCAAAGCAACATAAACCTCCCTCTGCGTCCTGTTTTCTGTCGTTATTTTTTGTGTAAATCCCTTAAACCTTGACATCAATGCATACAATGCTGTGATATCGCTTTAAACTATCAATACGGATTGCCCTTTTGCTATCTGTGCTGTTATGCCTCCCTCCAGTCTTATGACTTTTGTCATGAGAAGTGTCGATTTTCTGTCTTAAATGGAGGAACTTTGTTTCATACTACAAAAACAGAATTCTCTTTATTCAGGAATTTCGATGAATTGATCTGTGGGAGCTCTACACTGAGGCGTGCATACACACAGGCACACACACACACACACACAGTAGACGGTGATAGAATTGACATGGATTGTCTCTGGATGATGCTTACGATGTCTCTTCCGAGAAATGGTCATTGTCTGACAAGTGGCAAGAATCTAGCTTACTGCTTGTCTGACCAAGCCTGGATTCTGTCCAGTTTTTTGTGTGGAATAGAGATGCTGAAGAGACAGATCGATAGGTGTGCCACTGGAAATGGTACAAAACGGCAGTAGAGGTCTTTCACAGAATCATATGCAATCATTTTCAAATGTTATTTATTAATATTAACTCAAAAGTTTGACACTACTGCCAGTTTTGTGCAGAATCAGAAACCCTGAAACTTCACTTTCAGTTAGGAATAGATCACAGTTTTACACGAATCTCGGATTGGAAACCCAATTCCAGGATTTCCCATTGTCCAGTTTTAAAGGAACAAACACTGAAAGAAATGCTGGAAATCAGCAGGTCTGACACATTCTAGAGTTCTGCAGACAGGTCATACTGGATTTGAAATGTTATCCCTGCTTCTGTCTCCCCAGATGCTTTCAGTTTACATTTTCAGTCTGGTAATCTTTTATTTAGGATAAACTTGGTTGTTTTAATGTGGCGAGCTGACTCTACATGAACACGACAGCAACTGACTATCTGCAACTGGGAACATTACCAATTGGAAATTCAAATTCAAACCATTCACCATTCCGACTTGGAAATATGTTGCTGTTTCTTCAATATTGCAGAGTCCATATGCTGGAGTTCTCTCCCTAATGGCATTATATATCTACCGTCAACATATTGACGGCATGATTCAAGATGGTAGTTCATCATCCCCCCTCTCTGTTATGGATTAAAAATGACCCCCTAAAAAGAGTTCAAGAAGGTAACCTAGTCCGTAACATTTTATGCTAAAGGCAGATGTGAACTGAGTATCCCAGGTGTGATTCAGATGGTCATACAACTTCGTTTTAAGTAATTCAATATTTTCTGTAAAACTAGAGTTGAAACACAAACAAAAGAAAACAGAATTGAGAATAGCTTGTTGGAAAACAGAACTAATCCAACACAGCACCTTCACCAAGAAACTTCTCCAATCAAGCAACATCCCATACAGACACCCGTTGGCAAAAGGGAAATTCAAACACGGATTCTTATCAGTTGGGGGGAACAACTTCCAGAGATTTCCGAGAGGTACGTCAACTTGAAATCAGCTTCTGAAGTTTGGAACCCTGTTACACTCCAACTGCTTCTGTCTGTTACTGTGAAACCGAAGTTCAAGAAGCTTGAACGTGGAGAAGTGTTAACTCCCTTGCCACTGTTAAACTAAGCTTTTCCGAAACATTTGGTCCGTCTGTCTTTACAAAACCTTTCAAAATAAAACAAGGAGAAAATCATCTTTTCAAAGAGATATCATTGTCACACCTCCACCTTCTCAAGGACCAACGAGGATGGGCACTAAGCACTGATTCCAGATAGCGATGCCAAATTCCCATGTAGCGAAGTGCTCCCCCCAGTATTGTAAACACTTGAGCACTGTCAAAATCAGTAATAACATTTGAGGTAAACACTGAGTACTGCACTCTCCAAATTCTTCCTTTTCGAAAAAAAAAGACTAGTCACTGCAACTACAATTTTGTTTGGAAATTATCGCATGCCTTTCTGCCAGTACCCCTATCCTGTGAACGATTGCAAAGAAAAGCCAGGAACCTGCTTCCAGTGAAATCCTACTATGAAGACAAAAGTTCCATTTTCCATGAACGGTGCAACTTGTAGATAGGTTTTTGAGTGCAAAGAATGAGGAGCAGGCCATAAAGACAATTAATTTTCTCAGTTAAGGTTTGCAAACTGGTGCTCAACCATTGAATGACTTAACTCATTGCCTTCCCCAGTGTGCAGTGAAGGCTGGCCCATTGCATATTTTTTGCAATAAAAAGGAAATCGTGATTTGGGAGAGCAGTCTGCAATTGGAGTTAGGCTGGAATCCAATGAGCCGTCGTCTTATCACATGGCAGAACAGGTTCAAAGGAGCAAATAGCCTACTGCTGCTTCTATTTCTTAATGCCTTACTTAGGATTACACAAATCCAGTCAGTTTTAGAGTAAGGTTACAGGCATGGTGGGCGAAGGTATTACGTGTACCTTCATTATGTGTGCAAGGCAAAACAGGAAGAATCACTGCCTCGGCGTCTACACATAATTGAAGATCATAAAATTAAATATGCAGTTCGAAATGGTTAAAAAATCCCTTAGAACATACGAAGGAGAAGGTTTCGCTGATTAATTGGTTCAGTGTAAAGAGATGGTGGAGAAAATATTCTTTTTCACTCAGTTTCCAGGATTCTTGCTCAATTTGATATAAATGTGCTGATTTGGCTGTATCAGTAGAGGGCGCAGTTTATAGAAAGGCCCAACTCTCGTCTCATTTTCTACTGTCAGCTGGATGGAATAAAACAAGCAAGTATTATTTTCATTCATTCAAGGGACAGTGAGAGTCAGTACGTATGCAAGCATGTTATTGCCCATCCGGAGCTGACATGGTGTCAATGATACGCAGGAGTCTCTGGTCTTGCAGAGACACCCACAGTGCTATTGAGAAGTCGGTCAAAGACTGTACCCTTCAGGAATGAGCAATACTGCTGGAGCTGCGATATAACTCCAAGTGAAGACGGTGAGGGGCTTGGAAATACATTGAATTTATGTGTGTTCCCATGCATCTGCTGCCCCATCCTTCTCGATTATAGAGGCCATTTGTAAACCATATATTGTAACATGTCTAAATGAGAACAAAGGACACAACATATTGCAGTATGGTACGGGGATTGGTTACCTCGGTTGGCTGAGTGTTTAGTTTCTGATAGAGAGGACAATAGCGTTGGTTGAATTCCCTTGGTAAATTTGCATTTACTGTCAGGGAGGATGCAATCGAGAATCTGGTGGTCTGAACCGAACAAAAAAGAGGACTGTTAGGAAAGACATTTGACGTAGACAAGTTATACAACCAAGACAGGATGTATACTATTTGAGAATAAGGGACGTGAGGTGAGGTTTATGGAAATTCTGACCACAGTGTTCCAAGTCTAATGTTTTGAGGGACCTTACAGCAGAAATGGAGGATTGTAAATGATAGCCTTTTATTTAGGATTGTGGAGGGGGCGTGCAGCAAGCACCCAAATGCCAGTAATATCAATTGGAAGCGTGGTCAGAGGCAAAGTAAAGAACACTTGTACAGAATATGGTTAAAAACCAACATTTGTTGTTGACTTGGTACCGACCGGGATGTGAATTTCCAATGACATTTGACATTTTGCAAGGGCTCGGCAGTAAACCGTATTATGGCTTCATAACTCTAGCCATAACCCTGTTGCTTTACTAATAGAAGATTTATTTTGTCCTGTTAAAAACACGGAGGATACCATTCATTTAGAGGCATGCAGTCATAGAGTCATGCAACATGGACACTGCCTCTTCAGCCCAACTGTTACATTCCATCAAGGGTTCCTAAACGGAACTTTCCCAATTTCCTGCGATTTGTCCATATCTCTATAAACCTTTGCAATCTATGTACCCGTCCAAATTGCGTTTACATGTTAGAACTTTACCTGCGTCTGCCACTTGCTCTGGAAGCTCATATGCATCACCCTCTGTGTGGAACAGTTGCCCCTCAGGTCACTTTTAAATTGTTTTCTTCTCAGCCTAAACTTCTGCCCTCTTGTTTTGGACTGCTGTACAGTGGGGAAAAAAAAGGACCTTGGCTGTTCACCCTTTAAATGCAACTCGTTTTTTTATGATATGGAGGTACTGGTGTTGGACTATGGTGGACATGTTCAGAAGCCACAAAACACAAAGTTACTGTCCAATGAGATTATTTGAAATGAAAAGCTTTCGAAGTGCTGCCCTTTCATCACATGAAGTGATGCAGAGGTACTGCTCTGGAAGGTTGTGATGACAAATAGATCTGTTTAACTACAACTGGAAGTCATGTGACTTTTGACCATAACTTTATAATCATTTATAAGTTCACCCTTCAGCCTCGTACGCTCCAGGGAATAACAGCCCGTGCTTATCGAGTCTCACCTCTTAACCCAAACTCTCCTGCCTTGGGGACATCCTTTTCAATGTTCTTTGCACCCTACCATTTTAATGACATCTTTCCTGTAGTCTGACCGGAATTGTACGCAGTCCTCCAAAGGTGGTCTCACCAGTTATGTTAACATCCATAACATGAAATCCCAAACTACTGTAATCAATGCTCTGAAAGATGAAGGCAAGTGTGACAAACGGCCTTCTTCACCATCCAGTCTACCTGTGTCACCACTTTCAATGAACTGTGCCTCTGCGCCCTGAGAAATGTCAACATGCCCTTGGTTCTTCCATTAAGTCCTGATCTGGTTTGTCTTAAGACAATGCAACACTTTGCATTTAAGTAATTTAAACTCCATCTGCCATTCCTCGCACCATTGGCACAGTTCTCCACGTATGGAACCTTCTTGACTTTATATTTAATTTGGAGTTGTTCACACACTCATGAACAATGTCTCAGATTTTCTCAACAAAAACGTTTACTTAACCGATGAATAACAGTGAACCAAACACCAGTACTTGAGGCACACAACTGGTCACAACCTCCAGTCTGAACCACAACCTCTATCACCACCCTCTGTCTATGAGCATAAAGCCAAATTTTCTAATTCACTAGCTCTTCCTGCATCCCATTTGCTCTCATGGTATTATCCAGTCTGCCATGCGGAACCTTGTTAAAGGCCTTACCAATGTCCATGAGCACAATGTCTGCCATTGTGTCTTAATCTACCATCTTGGTCACCTGTCCAATGATCTCAGTCAAATTAGTGAGACACGATCTCCCACGTGCAAAGTCATGCTGAGTGATCCTCATTAATCCTTGCCGTTCCAAATGCACGTTGACATTTTCTCTCAGAATCCCCTCTAATAACTTATCCACCACTGACGTCAGGCTTACTGTTATATAGTTCCCAGGCTTTTGATTTCAGACTTTCTTCAATCATGACAAAATACTTGAACCCTTCTGCCTTTTAGCAGTTCAACCGTGGTTGTCCATGCCACAGATATTTCTGCCAGACGCTGCAATTACATTTCTAGATTCCCACAATATACTAGGATAAACCTAAGCATGTCCCAAGTATTCGTCTACTTTTATGCATTTTAATGCCTTTGGCATCTCCTTGTCAGTGATGAGGACTCTTCTTAAGAGATGAATATTGATTTCGCTGAGTTGCTCTCGTCCATGTCTTCCTGCAGTCTGACACAAAATATTCGTTTGGGACCTCGCCCATCTCCTGTCGTTTCACACATATATGTGACCCTTTCTTTAAGGGGCCCTATTCTCTCGCTAGTTACTTTTTCGCCCTTAATATACATGTAAAATCATTTTGGATTCTCCTTAATCTAAATTGCCAAAACTATCTCCTATCACCTTGATGCTGTACTCGTTTTCCTCTTAGGTATGCCCCAATACCCCCTTCACTCTCAAAGGACTCACTGATCTCAGATATTCACAACTGAAATTTGCATCTTGCTTTATCTTGACCCGAGCGTTAACATCTCTCCTGAGTCAACGTTCCCTACTCCTGTCAGCTGTGCCCTTCACTCTCACAGGAAAATGTTGTCTCTGAACTCCTGTTATGTCACTTGTGAACGCTTCCAATTTGCCAGATGTCCTTTTGCTTGCGAAGAGCCCCACCCAATCAACTGTTGACAGTTTCTATGTAGTAACATCAAAGTTGGCCGTACCGTGATTTAGAATTAAACTTGTGCATTAGTTGTATCATTTTCCATTAGTATTTTAGGAGAATAGAATTACAGTCACTGGTCCAAAAGTTCTCATCCACTTACCTGACTTATTTCCCATGAAGTGGTCGACCTTTGCCTCTTCTCTGTACATCCATCTACATATTGATTAAGAAAACATTCTCCCTTGGAAAGGAAGCGTTGCTGCACCCATATCAGTGACATGAGAGGATGAATAATAATCCATACGAATCACTCCATTGACACATTTCTGTTTGAAACAGAATCGTAGAACCATACAACATATCGATAGTCTAATCTGCCAGGTGTACATGCGTGCTGGCTACCTTGAAAGAGACATCGAATTTGTAGCACTTTAAATCACTTTCACACTGATGATTTTATTTGCAAACTCCCCATTCTCTATCGTTTTCAAGGTCAATGTGTTTTCTGTTGTCCCTTGTTTTAAAGCAAGTATTTTACAATCATGCTCAGCTATTGACAGCACTGACAGAGAAAATGCTTTATTCCCAAACAAACCTATAATCATGAATCCATCAATTAAATAGTCTCTGCAACTACAGAAATACAGTAACAGAAAGTGGAGTTGCAGGTCGATAGGATAGTGAAGAAGGTGTTTGATATGCTTGCCTTTATTGGTCACTCCATTGAGTATTGAGTTGAGAGGTCATGTTACGGCTGTACAGAACAGTGGCTAATCTTGTTCTGGAGGACTATTCACAATTCTGGTCTCCCTGCTGTAGGAAGGATGTCGTCAACCCTGAAAGTTTTCACCATAGATTAACAAGGATCTTGCCATGAATGGAGTGTTTGAGCTATCGGGAGAGTCTGAATAAACTGGTGCTACTCAAACTCTGGTTCTTACCAGTTGGAGAGAACAACCTCCAGGGATTTCCGAGAGGTACGTCAACTTGAAAGGATCTTCTCAAGTTTGAAACCCTGTTGCACTCCAACTGCTTCTGTCTGTTACTGTGAAACCGAAGTTCAAGAAGCTTGAACGTGGAGAACTGTTAACTCCCTTGCCATTGTTAAACTAAGCTTTTCCGAAACATTTTGGTACCTCTGTCTTTACAAAATCTTTCAAAAGAAAACAAGGACAAAATAATCTTTTTAAAGGGACATCATTGTCACACCTCCACTTTCTGAAGGAGCAACGAGGATGGGCACTAAGCACCGAATCCAGATTGCGGTGCCAAATTCCCATGTAGCGAAGTGCTTCCCCCAGTATTGTAAACACATGAGCACTGCCAAAATCAGTAATAACATTTGATGTAAAGACTGAGTACTGCACTCTCCAACTTCTTCCTTTCCGAAAAAAAAGACTAGTCACTGCAACTACAATTTTGTTTGGAAATTAACGCAGGCCTTTCTGCCAGTACCCCATCCTGTGAACGATTGAAAAGAAAAGCCAGCAACTTGCTTCCAGTGAAATCTCACTGTGAAGACAAGAGTTCCATTTTCCATGAACGGTGCAACTTGTAGATAGGATTTTGAGTGCAAGGAATGAGGAGCAGACCAGAAAGCCAATTAATTTTTTCAGTTAAGATTTGCAAACTGGTGCTCAACCACTGAATGACGTAACTCATTGCCTTTCCCAGTGTGCAGTGAAGGCTGGCCTATTGCATATTTTTTGCATTAATAAGGAAATCCTGATTTGGGGGAGCAGTCTGCAATTGGAGTTAGGATGGATTCCAATAAGCCGTCGTCTTATCACATGGCAGAACCGGTTCAAAGGGGCAAATAGCCTACCGTTGCTCCTAGTTCTTAATGCCTTACTTAGGATTACACAACTCCAGTCAATTTTATCGTAAGGTTACAGGCATGGTGGGTGAAGGTATTGCTGTTGATTATGTGTACAAGGCAAAACAGGAAGAATCACTGCCTAGCCGTCGACACATAATTGAAGAACATAAAATTAAATATGCAGCTCGGAATTGTTGAAAAATCCCTAAGAACATACGATGGAGAAGGTTGCGCTGATTAATTGGTTCATTAAAAAAAAGATGGTGGAGAAAAGATTCTTTTTCACTCAGTTTCAAGGATTCTTGCTCAATTTGATATAAATGTGCTGATTTGGCTGTATCAGTAGAGGGCGCAGTTTATAGACAGGCCCAGCTGTCGCCTCATTTTCGACTGCCAGCTGGATGGACTAAAACGAACAAGTCTTATTTTCATTCATTCAAGAGACAGTGAGAGCCAGTAAGTATGCAAGCATTTTATTGCCCATCCGGAGCTGACATGGTGTCAATAATACTCAGTAGTCTCTGGTCTTGCAGAGACACCCACAGTGCTGTTGAGAAGGTCGGTCAAAGACAGTACCCTTCAGCAATGAGCAACACTGCTGGAGCTGCGATATAACTCCAAGTCAAGACGGTGTGGGGCCTGGAAATACATTGAATTTATGTGTTACCATGCATCTGCTGCCCTATCCTTCTCAAATGTAGAGGCCATTTGGAAACCATATATGGTAACATGTCTAAATGAGAACAAAGGGCACAACAGTAAGGTACGGGGTTTGGTTACCTCGCTTGGCTGAGTGTTTAGTTTCTGATATAGAGGGCAAGAGCATTAGTTGAATTCCCTTGGTAAATTTGCATTTACTGTCAGGGAGGATGCAATCGAGAATCTGGTGTTCTGGACCGAAAAAAAAGGACTGATAGGAAAGACATTTGACATAGAGAAGTTATACAACCAAGACAGGATGTATGCTATTTGAGAATAAGGGACCTGAGGTGAGGTTTATGGAAATTCTGACCACAGTGTTCCAAGTCTAATGTTTTGAAGGACCTTACAGCAGAAATGGAGGATTGTAAATGATAGCCTTTTATTTAGGATTGTGGAGGGGGCGTGCAGCAAGCATCCAAATGCCAGTAATATCAATTGGAAGCGTGGTCACAGGCAAAGTAAAGAACACTTTTACAGAACATGGCTAAAAACCAACATTTGCTGTTGACTTGGTACCGACTGGGATGTGAATTTCCAATGACATTTGACATTTTACAAGAACTGAAACCTTGCAAAATGAGTTGGAATAGACCATCGGCAGTAAACCGTGTTATGGCTTCATAACTCTAGCCATAACCCTATTTCTTTATTAATACAAGATTTAATTTGTCCTGTTAAAAACACGGAGGATACCATTCATTGAGAGGCATGCAGTCATAGAGTCATGCAACATGGAAACTGCCTCTTCAGCCCAACTGTTACATTCCAACAAGGGTTCTTAAACGGAACTTTCCCATTTTCCTGCGATTTGTTCATATCTCTATAAACCTTTGCAATCTATGTGCCCGTCCAAATTGTGTTTACATGTTAGAACTGTACCTGCATCTATCACTTGCTCTGGAAGCTCATATGCATCACCCTCTGTGTGGAACAGTTGCCCCTCAGGTCACTTTTAATTTTTATTCCTCCCGTCCTAAACTTCTGCCCTCTTGTTTTGGACTGCTGTACAGTGGGGG